>NW_028121360.1:0-170000 GCF_965183815.1 Platalea leucorodia | reverse complement strand
TCTTGAGCTTTAGGAGGCTGCAGGAAGAGACAGCGCCAGCCTTTGTGGGGCTGTGAATGGGGTTGCCTGGCTACTTGAAGAGCAGCAAGAGCTTTGGGTCGTGGCCCCTTTGGTGTGGGAGGAATCCCTGGACATTCGCAATTGCTGAGCTGGGCTCCAGGCATACTCAGCGGCCCAGGCAGATATTATTTGACTTTGGGATGCTATACAAAGAGAGAGCCCCAAGACTTGTGGGGCTGTGAATGGGGTTGCCTGGCTACTTGAAGAGCAGCAAGAGCTTTTGGTCATGGCCCCTTTGGTGTGGGAGGAATCCCTGGACGTTGGCAATTGCTGAGCTGGGCTCTGAGCCTACTCAGCGCACCAAGCAGATAATCTTGGGCTTTGGGAGGCTGCAGGAAGAGACAGCGCCAGCCTTTTTGGGGCAGTGAATGGGGTTGCCTGGCTACTTGAAGAGCAGCAAGAGCTTTTGGTCGTGGCCCCTTTGGTGTGGGAGGAATCCCTGGACGTTGGCCATTGCTGAGCTGGGCTCCGGCTGTACTCAGCGGCCCAGGCAGATAATCTTGAGCTTTTGGAGGCTGCAGGAAGAGACAGCGCCAGCCTTTGTGGGGCTGTGAATGGGGTTGCCTGGCTACTTGAAGAGCAGCAAGAGCTTTTGGTCGTGGCCCCTTTGGTGTGGGAGGAATCCCTGGACGTTGGCAATTGCTGAGCTGGGCTCTGGGCCTACTCAGCGGCCCAGGCAGATAGTCTTGGACTTTGGGAGGCTGCAGGAAGAGACAGCGCCAGCGTCTGTGGGGCAGTGAATGGGGTTGCCTGGCTACTTGAAGAGCAGCAAGAGCTTTTGGTCGTGGCCCCTTTGGTGTGGGAGGAATCCCTGGACATTCGCAATTGCTGAGCTGGGCTCCAGGCCTACTCAGCGGCCCAGGCAGATATTATTTTACTTTGGGATGCTATACAAAGAGAGAGCCCCAAGACTTGTGGGGCTGTGAATGGGGTTGCCTGGCTACTTGAAGAGCAGCAAGAGCTTTTGGTCGTGGCCCCTTTGGTGTGGGAGGAATCCCTGGACGTTGGCAATTGCTGAGCTGGGCTCTGAGCCTACTCAGTGCACCAAGCAGATAGTCTTGGACTTTGGGAGGCTGCAGGAAGAGACAGCGCCAGCGTCTGTGGGGCAGTGAATGGGGTTGCCTGGCTACTTGAAGAGCAGCAAGAGCTTTTGGTCGTGGCCCCTTTGCTGTGGGAGGAATCCCTGGACGTTGGCAATTGCTGAGCTGGGCTCCAGGCCTACTCAGCGGCCTAGGCAGATATTATTTTACTTTGGGATGCTATACATAGAGAGAGCCCCAAGACTTGTGGGGCTCTAAATGGGGTTGCCTGGCTACTTGAAGAGCAGCAAGAGCTTTTGGTCGTGGCCCCTTTGGTGTGGGAGGAATCCCTGGACGTTGGCAATTGCTGAGCTGGGCTTTGAGCCTACTCAGCGCACCAAGCAGATAGTCTTGGACTTTGGGAGGCTGCAGGAAGAGACAGCGCCAGCGTCTGTGGGGCAGTGAATGGGGTTGCCTGGCTACTTGAAGAGCAGCAAGAGCTTTTGGTCGTGGCCCCTTTGGTGTGGGAGGAATCCCTGGACATTCGCAATTGCTGAGCTGGGTTCCAGGCCTACTCAGCGGCCTAGGCAGATATTATTTTACTTTGGGATGCTATACATAGAGAGAGCCCCAAGACTTGTGGAGCTCTAAATGGGGTTGCCTGGCTACTTGAAGAGCAGCAAGAGCTTTTGGTCGTGGCCCCTTTGGTGTGGGAGGAATCCCTGGACGTTGGCAATTGCTGAGCTGGGCTTTGAGCCTACTCAGCGCACCAATCAGAAAGTCTTGGACTTTGGGAGGCTGCAGAAAGAGAGAGCGCCAGCGTTTTTGGGTCTGTGAATGGGGTTGCCTGGCTACTTGAAGAGCAGCAAGAGCTTTTGGTCGTGGCCTCTTTGGTGTGGGAGGAATCCCTGGACGTTGGCAATTGCTGAGCTGGGCTCCGGGCCTTCTCAGCGTCGCAGGCACATATAATTTGACTTTTGGATGCTATAGAAAGAGAGAACCCCAAGACTTGTGGGGCAGTGAATGGGGTTGCCTGGCTACTTGAAGAGCAGCAAGAGCTTTTGGTCGTGGCCCGATTGCTGTGGGAGGAATCCCTGGACGTTGACAACTGCTGAGCTGGGCTCCGGCTGTACTCAGCGACCAGGCAGATAGTCTTGGACTTTGGGAGGCTGCAGAAAGAGACAGCGCCAGCGTTTTGGGTCTGTCAATGGGGTTTCCTGGCTACTTGAAGAGCAGCAAGAGCTTTTGGTCATGGCCCCTTTGGTGTGGGAGGAATCCCTGGACGTTGGCAATTGCTGAGCTGGGCTCTGGGCCTACTCAGCGCACCAATCAGAAAGTCTTGGACTTTGGGAGGCTGCAGAAAGAGAGAGCGCCAGCGTTTGTGGGTCTGTGAATGGGGTTGCCTGGCTACTTGAAGAGCAGCAAGAGCTTTTGGTCGTGGCCCCTTTGGTGTGGGAGGAATCCCTGGACGTTGGCAATTGCTGAGCTGGGCTCCGGGCCTTCTCAGCGTCGCAGGCACATATAATTTGACTTTTGGATGCTATAGAAACAGAGAACCCCAAGACTTGTGGGGCAGTGAATGGGGTTGCCTGGCTACTTGAAGAGCAGCAAGAGCTTTTGGTCGTGGCCCCTTTGTTGTGGGAGGAATCCCTGGACGTTCACAATTGCTGAGCTGGGCTCCGGGCCTACTCAGAGGCTCAGGCAGATATTATTTTACTTTGGGATGCTATACAAAGAGAGAGCCCCAAGACTTGTGGGGCTGTGAATGGGGTTGCCTGGCTACTCGAAGAGCAGCAAGAGCTTTTGGTCGTGGCCCCTTTGGTGTGGGAGGAATCCCTAGACGTTCACAATTGCTAAAGTGGCCTTCGTGCCTACTGAGCGGTGCAGGCAGATAGTCTTGGACTTTGGGAGGCTGCAGAAAGAGACAGCACCAGCCTTTGTGGGGCAGTGAATGGGGTTGCCTGGCTACTTGAAGAGCAGCAAGAGCTTTTGAACGTGGCCCCTTTGGTTTGGGAGGAAACCCTGGACGTTGGCAATTGCTGGGCTGGGCTCCGGCTGTACCCAGCGGCCCAGGCACATATTATTTGACTTTGGGATGATATACAAAGAGAGAGCCCCAAGACTTGTAGGGCTGTGAATGGGGTTGCCTGGCTACTTGAAGAGCAGCAAGAGCTTTTGGTCGTGGCCCCTTTGGTGTGGGAGGAATCCCTGGACGTTCGCAAATGCTGAGCTGGGCTCCGGCTGTACTCAGCGGCCCAGGCAGATAGACTTGGACTTTAGCAGGCTGCAGAAAGAGATAGCGCCAGCGTTTTTGGGGCAGTGAATGGGGTTGCCTGGCTACATGAAGAGCAGCAAGAGCTTTTGGTTGTGGCAATATAGGTGTGGGAGGAATCCCTGTGCTTTGGCAAATATTGAGCTGGGCTCCATCTGTACTCAGCGGCCAAAGGAGATATTCTTGGACTTTGGGATGCTATACAAAGAGAGAGCCCCAAGACTTGTGGGGCTGTGAATGGGGTTGCCTGGCTACTTGAAGAGCAGCAAGAGCTTTTGGTCGTGGCCCCTTTGGTGTGGGAGGTATTCCTGGACGTTGGCAATTGCTGAGCTGGGCTCCGGCTGTACTCAGCGGCCCAGGCAGATAGTCTTGGACTTTGGGAGGCTGCAGAAAGAGACAGCGCCAGCGTTTGTGGGGCAGTGAATGGGGTTGCCTGGCTACTTGAAGAGCAGCAATAGCTTTTGGTCGTGCCCTCTGTGGTGTGGGAGGAATCCCTGGACGTTCGCAATTGCTGAGCTGGGCTTTGGGCCTACTCAGCGTCGCAGACACATATAATTTGACTTTGGGATGCTATAGAAAGACAGAGTCCCAAGACTTGTGGGGCAGTGAATGGGGTTGCCTGGCTACTTGAAGAGCAACAAGAGCTTTTGGTCGTGGCCCGATTGCTGTGGGAGGAATCCCTGGACGTTGGCAATTGCTGAGCTGGGCTCCGGCTGTACTCAGCGGTTCAGGCAGATACTCTTGGACTTTGGGAGGCTGCAGAAAGAGACAGCCCCAGCGTTTGTGGGGCAGTGAGGGGGTTGCCTGTCTACTTGAAGAATAGCAAGAGCTTTTGGTTGTGGCCCCTTTGGTGTGGGAGGAATCCCTGGACATTCGCAATTCCTGAGCAGCGCTCCAGCTGTACTCAGGGGCAAAGGCACATATTAATTGACTTTGGGATGATATACAAAGAGAGAGCCCCCAGACTTGTCGGGCTGTGAATGGGGTTGCCTGGCTACTTGAAGAGCAGCAAGAGCTTTTGGTCATGGCCCCTTTGGTGTGGGAGGAATCCCTGGACGTTGGCAATTGCTGAGTTGGGCTCTGGGCCTACTCAGCGCACCAATCAGAATGTCTTGGACTTTGGGAGGCTGCAGAAAGAGAGAGCGCCAGCGTTTGTGGGTCTGTGAATGGGGTTGCCTGGCTACTTGAAGAGCAGCAAGAGCTTTTGGTCGTGGCCCCTTTGGTGTGGGAGGAATCCCTGGACGTTGGCAATTGCTGAGCTGGGCTCCGGGCCTACTCAGCGTCGCAGGCACATATAATTTGACTTTTGGATGCTATAGAAAGAGAGAACCCCAAGACTTGTGGGGCAGTGAATGGGGTTGCCTGGCTACTTGAAGAGCAGCAGGAGCTTTTGGTCGTGGCCCCTTTGGTGTGGGAGGAATGCCTGGACGTTGGCAATTGCTGTGCTGGGCTCCGGGCCTACTCAGCGGCGCAGGCACATATAATTTGACTTTGGGATGCTATACAAAGAGAGAACGCCAAGTCTTGTGGGGCTCTAAATGGGGTTGCCTGGCTACTTAAAGAGCAGCAAGAGCTTTTGGTCGTGGCAACATAGGTGTGGGAGGAATCCCTGGACATTGGCAAATACTGAGCTGGGCTCCGGCTGTACTCAGCGGCCCAGGCAGATAGTCTTGGACTTTGGGAGGCTGCAGAAAGAGACAGCGCCAGCGTTTGTGGGGCAGTGAATGGGGTTGCCTGGCTACTTGAAGAGCAGCAATAGCTTTTGGTCGTGCCCTCTGTGGTGTGAGAGGAATCCCTGGACGTTCGCAATTGCTGAGCTGGGCTTTGGGCCTACTCAGCTTCGCAGACACATATAATTTGACTTTGGGATGCTATAGAAAGAGAGAGCCCCAAAACTTGTGGGGCAGTGAATGGGGTTTCCTGGCTACTTGAAGAGCAGCAAGAGCTTTTGGTCATGGCCCCTTTGGTGTGGGAGGAATCCCTGGACGTTGGCAATTGCTGAGCTGGGCTCTGGGCCTACTCAGCGTACCAATCAGAAAGTCTTGGACTTTGGGAGGCTGCAGAAAGAGAGAGCGCCAGCGTTTTTGGGTCTGTGAATGGGGTTGCCTGGTTACTTGAAGAGCAGCAAGAGCTTTTGGTCGTGGCCCCTTTGGTGTGGGAGGAATCCCTGGACGTTGGCAATTGCTGAGCTGGGCTCCGGGCCTTCTCAGCGTCGCAGGCACATATAATTTGACTTTTGGATGCTATAGAAAGAGAGAACCCCAAGACTTGTGGGGCAGTGAATGGGGTTGCCTGGCTACTTGAAGAGCAGCAAGAGCTTTTGGTCGTGGCCCGATTGCTGTGGGAGGAATCCCTGGACGTTGACAACTGCTGAGCTGGGCTCCGGCTGTACTCAGCGGCCCAGGCAGATAGTCTTGGACTTTGGGAGGATGCAGAAAGAGACAGCGCCAGCGTTTTGGGTCTGTCAATGGGGTTTCCTGGCTACTTGAAGAGCAGCAAGAGCTTTTGGTCATGGCCCCTTTGGTGTGGGAGGAATCCCTGGACGTTGGCAATTGCTGAGCTGGGCTCTGGGCTTACTCAGCGCACCAATCAGAAAGTCTTGGACTTTGGGAGGCTGCAGAAAGAGACAGCACCAGCGTTTGTGGGGCAGTGAATGGGGTTGCCTGGCTACTTGAAGAGCAGCAGGAGCTTTTGGTCGTGGCCCCTTTGGTGTGGGAGGAATCCCTGGACGTTGGCAATTGCTGAGCTCGGCTCCGGCTGTACTCAGCGGCCCAGGCAGATAGGCTTGGACTTTGTGAGGCTGCAGAAAGAAACAGCCCCAGCGTTTGTGGGGCAGTGAATGGGGTTGCCTGGCTACTTGAAGAGCAGCAGGAACTTTTTGTCGTGGCCCCTTTGATTTGGGAGGAATCCCTGGATGTTCACACCTGCTAAGCTGTTCTCCGGCTGTACTCAGCAGCCGAGGCTGTTAGTCTTGGACTTTGGGAGGCTGCAGAAAGAGACAGCGCCAGCGTTTGTGGGGCAGTGAATGGGGTTGCCTGGCTACTTGAAGAGCCGCAAGAGCTTTTGATCGTGGCCCCTTTGGTTTGGGAGGAATCCCTGGACGTTGGCAATTGCTGAGCTGGGCTCCGGCTGTACCCAGCGGCCCAGGCACATATTATTTGACTTTGGGATGATATACAAAGAGAGAGCCCCAAGACTTGTAGGGCTGTGAATGGGGTTGCCTGGCTACTTGAAGAGCAGCAAGAGCTTTTGGTCGTGGCCCCTTTGGTGTGGGAGGAATCCCTGGACGTTGGCAATTGCTGAGCTGGGCTCCGGCTGTACTCAGCGGCCCAGGCAGATAGTCTTGGACTTAGAGAGGCTGCAGAAAGAGACATCGCCAGCGTTTGTGGGGCAGTGAGGGGGTTGCCTGGCTACTTGAAGAATAGCAAGAGCTTTTGGTTGTGGCCCCTTTGGTGTGGGAGGAATCCCTGGACATTCGCAATTCCTGAGCTGGGCTCCAGCTGTACTCAGCGGCAAAGGCACATATTAATTGACTTTGGGATGATATACAAAGAGAGAGCCCCCAGACTTGTCGGGCTGTGAATGGGGTTGCCTGGCTACTTGAAGAGCAGCAAGAGCTTTTGGTTGTGGCAACGTACGTGTGGGAGGAATCCCTGTACGTTGGCAAATATTGAGCTGGGCTCCATCTGTACTCAGCGGCCAAGGACATAGTCTTGGACTTTGGGATGATATACAAAGAGAGAGCCCCAAGACTTGTGGGGCTGTGAATGGGGTTGCCTGGCTAGTTGAAGAGCAGCAAGAGCTTTTGGTCGTGGCCCCTTTGGTGTGGGAGGAATCCCTGGACGTTGGCAATTGCTGAGCTGGGCTCCGGGCCTACTCAGCGGCGCAGGCACATATAATTTGACTTTGGGATGCTATAGAAAGAGAGAGCCCCAAGACTTGTGGGGCAGTGAATAGGGTTGCCTGGCTACTTGAAGAGCAGCAAGAGCTTTTGGTCGTGGCAACATAGGTGTGGGAGGAATCCCTGGACGTTCGCAAATACTAAACTGGGCTCCGGCTGTACTCAGCGGCCCAAGCACTTATCTTGGACTATGGGAGGCTGCAGAAAGAGACAGCGCCAGCGTTTGTGGGTCTGTGAATGGGCTTGCCTGGCTACTTGAAGAGCAGCAAGAGCTTTCGGTCGTGGCCCCTTTGGTGTGGGAGGAATCCCTGGACGTTGACAATTGCTGGGCTGGGCTCCGGCTCTACTCACTGGTTCAGGCAATAGCCTTGGACTTTGAGAGGCTGCAAAAAGAGACAGTGCCGCAGTTTGTGGGGCAGTGAATGGGGTTGCCTGGCTACTTGAAGAGCAGCAGGAGCTTTTGGTCGTGGCCCCTTTGTTGTGGGAGGAATCCCTGGACGTTGGCAATTGCTGAACTGGGTTCCGGGCCTACTCAGCGGCGCAGGCACATATAATTTGACTTTGGGATGCTATAGAAAGAGAGAGCCCCAAGACTTGTGGGGCAGTGAATGGGGTTGCCCTGCTACTTAAAGAGCAGCAAGAGCTTTTGGTCGTGGCAACATAGGTGTGGGAGGAATCCCTGGACATGGGCAAATACTGAGCTGGGCTCCGGCTGTACTCAGCGGCCCAGGCAGATAGTCTTGGACTTTGGGAGGCTGCAGAAAGAGACAGCATCAGCCTTTGTGGGGCAGTGAATGGGGTTTCCTGGCTACTTGAAGAGCAGCAAGAGCTGTTGGTCTTGGCTACATAGGTGTGGGAGGAATCCCTGGAAGCTGGCAATTGTTCAGATGGGCTCCGACTGTTCTCAGGGGCCCAGGCAGGTACTCTTGGGCTTTGGGAGGGTGTAGAAATAGACAGAGCCGGCAGTTTTGACTGTGCGGTCCAGGCCATTATGTGCCTGGAGCAGTGATTACATGCGGAGACTAGCTCAATAGTCCTAACGTCCAGGGATTCCTCCCACATCAAAGGTGCCATGATCAAAAGATCTTGATGCTCTTCAAGTAGCCAGGCAACCCCATTCACAGCCCCACAAACGCTGGCGCTGTCTCTTTCTGCAGCCTCCCAAAGTCCAAGACTATCTGCCTGAACCGCTGAGTACAGCCGGAGCCCAGCTTAGTATTTGCCAGCGTCCAGGGATTCCTCCCACACCTGTGTTGCCACGACCAAAAGCTCTTGCTGCTCTTCAAGTAGCAGGGCAACCCTATTCACTGCCCCACAAGTCTTGGGGCTCTCTCTTTCTATAGCATCCCAAAGTCAAATTATATGTGCCTGCGCCGCTGAGTAGGCCCGGAGCCCAGCTCAGCAATTGCCAACGTCCAGGGATTCCTCCCACACCAAAGGGGCCATGATCAAAAGCTCTTGCTACTCTTCAAGTAGCCAGGACACCCCATTCACTGCCCTACAAACGCTGGCGCTGTCTCTTTCTGCAGACTCCCAAAGTCCAAGACTATCTGCCTGGGCCGCTGAGTACAGCCGGAGCCCAGCTCAGCAATTGCCAACGTCCAGGGATTCCTCCCACACCAAAGGGGCCACGACCAAAAGCTCTTGCTGCTCTTCAAGTAGCCAGGCAACCGCATTCACAGACTCACAAACGCTGGCGCTGTCTCTTTCTGCAGCCTCCCAAAGTCCAAGGCTATTGCCTGAACCGCTGAGTACAGCCGGAGCCCAGCTCAGCAATTGCCAACGTCCAGGGATTCCTCCCACACCAAAGGTGCCATGACCAAAGGCTCTTGCTGCTCTTCAAGTAGCCAGGCAACCCCATTCACTGCCCCACAAACGCTGGCGCTGTCTCTTTCTGCAGCCTCCCAAAGTCCAAGACTATCTGCCTGGGCCGCTGAGTACAGCCGGAGCCCAGCTTAGCAATTGCCAACGTCCAGGGATTCCTCCCACACCAAAGGGGCCATGACCAAAGGCTCTTGCTGCTCTTCAAGTAGCCAGGCAACCCCATTCACTGCCCCACAAACGCTGGCGCTGCCTCTTTCTGCAGCCTCCCAAAGTCCAAGACTATCTGCCTGGGCCGCTGAGTACAACCGGAGCCCAGCTCAGCAATTGCCAACGTCCAGGGATTCCTCCCACACCAAAGGGGCCACGACCAAAAGCTCTTGCTGCTCTTCAAGTAGCCAGGCAACCCCATTCACAGCCCCACAAGTCTTGGCGTTCTCTCTTTCTATAGCATCCCAAAGTCAAATTATATGTGTCTGCGCCGCTGAGTAGGCCCGGAGCCCAGCTCAGCAATTGCGAACGTCCAGGGATTCCTCCCACACCAAAGGGGCCATGACCAAAAGCTCTTGCTGCTCTTCAAGTAGCCAGGAAACCCCATTCACTGCCCCACAAACGTTGGCGCTGTCTCTTTCTGCAGCCTCCCAAAGTCCAAGAGTATCTCCTGAACCGCTGAGTACAGCCGGAGCCCAGCTCAGCAATTGCCAACGTCCAGGGATTCCTCCCACACCAAAGGGGCCACGACCAAAAGCTCTTGCTGCTCTTCAAGTAGCAGGGCAACCCTATTCACTGCCCCACAAGTCTTGGGGCTCTGACTTTCTATAGCATCCCAAAGTCAAATTATATGTGCCTGCGCCGCTGAGTAGGCCCGGAGCCCAGCTCAGCAATTCCGAACGTCCAGGAATTGCTCCCACACCAAAGGGGCCATGACCAAAAGCTCTTGCTACTCTTCAAGTAGCCAGGCAACCCCATTAACTGCCCCACAAACGCTGGCGCTGTCTCTTTCTGCAGACTCCCAAAGTCCAAGACTATCTGCCTGGGCCGCTGAGTACAGCCGGAGCCCAGCTCAGCAGTTGTCAACGTCCCGGGATTCCTCCCACACCAAAGGGGCCACGACCAAAAGCTCTTGCTGCTCTTCAAGTAGCCAGGCAACCGCATTCACAGACTCACAAACGCTGGCGCTGTCTCTTCCTGCAGCCTCCCAAAGTCCAAGGCTATTGCCTGAACCGCTGAGTACAGCCGGAGCCCAGCTCAGCAATTGCCAACGTCCAGGGATTCCTCCCACACCAAAGGGGCCACGACCAAAAGCTCTTGCTGCTCTTCAAGTAGCCAGGCAACCCCATTCACTGCCCCACAAGTCTTGGGGTTCTCTCTTTCTATAGCATCCCAAAGTCAAATTATATGTGCCTGCGCCGCTGAGTAGGCCCAGAGCCCAGCTCAGCAATTGCCAACGTCCAGGGATTCCTCCCACACCAAAGGGGCCATGACCAAAGGTTCTTGCTGCTCTTCAAGTAGCCAGGCAACCCCATTCACTGCCCCACAAACGCTGGCGCTGTCTCTTTCTGCAGCCTCCCAAAGTCCAAGACTATCTGCCTGGGCCGCTGAGTACAGCCGGAGCCCAGCTTAGCAATTGCCAACGTCCAGGGATTCCTCCCACACCAAAGGGGCCATGACCAAAGGCTCTTGCTGCTCTTCAAGTAGCCAGGCAACCCCATTCACTGCCCCACAAACGCTGGCGCTGTCTCTTTCTGCAGCCTCCCAAAGTCCAAGGCTATTGCCTGAACCGCTGATTACAGCCGGAGCCCAGCTCAGTGTTTGCCAACGTCCAGGGATTCCTCCAACACCAAAGGGGCCACGACCAAAAGCTCTTGCTGCTCTTCAAGTAGCCAGGCAACCCCATTCACTGCCCCACAAGTCTGGGGGTTCTCTCTTTCTATAGCATCCCAAAGTCAAATTATATGTGCCTGCGCCGCTGAGTAGGCCCGGAGCCCAGCTCAGCAATTGCGAACGTCCAGGGATTCCTCCCACACCAAAGGGGCCACGACCAAAAGCTCTTGCTGCTCTTCAAGTAGCCAGGCAACCCCATTCACTGACCCAAAAGTCTTGGGGCTCTCTCTTTGTATATCATCCCAAAGTCCAAGAGTATCTCTTTGGGCCGCTGAGTACAGCCGGAGCCCAGCTCAGCAATTGCCAACGTCCAGGGATTCCTCCCACACCAAAGGGGCCATGACCAAAAGCTCTTGCTGCTCTTCAAGTAGCCAGGCAACCCCATTCACGGCCCCAGAAACGCTGGCTCTGTCTCTTTCTGCAGCCTCCCAAAGTCCAAGACTATCTGCCTGGGCCGCTCAGCAGGCCCGAAGCCAAGCTCAGCAATTGCGAACGTCCAGGGATTCCTCCCACACCAAAGGGGCCATGACCAAAAGCTTTTGCTGCTCTTCAAGTAGCCAGGCAACCCCATTCACTGCCCCACAAACGCTGGCGCTGTCTCTTTCTGCAGCCTCCCAAAGTCCAAGACTATCTGCCTGAACCGCTGAGTACAGCCGGAGCCCAGCTCAGTATTTGCCAACGTCCAGGGATTCCTCCCACACCTGTGTTGCCACGACCAAAAGCTCTTGCTGCTCTTCAAGTAGCAGGGCAACCCTATTCACTGCCCCACAATTCTTGGGGTTCTCTCTTTCTATAGCATCCCAAAGTCAAATTATATGTGCCTGCGCCGCTGAGTAGGCCCGGAGCCCATCTCAGCAATTGCGAACGTCCAGGAATTCCTCCCACACCAAAGGGGCCATGACCAAAAGCTCTTGCTACTCCTTAAGTAGCCAGGCAACCCCATTCACTGCCCCACAAACGCTGGCGCTGTCTCTTTCTGCAGACTCCCAAAGTCCAAGGCTATCTGCCTGGGCCGCTGAGTACAGCCGGAGCCTAGCTCAGCAGTTGTCAACGTCCCGGGATTCCTCCCACACCAAAGGGGCCACGACCAAAAGCTCTTGCTGCTCTTCAAGTAGCCAGGCAACCCCATTCACTGACCCACAAGTCTTGGGGCTCTCTCTTTCTATAGCATCCCAAAGTCAAATTATATGTGTCTGCGCCGCTGAGTAGGCCCGGAGCCCAGGTTAGCAATTGCCAACGTCCAGGGATTCCTCCCACACCAAAGGGGCCACGACCAAAAGCTCTTACTGCTCTTCAAGTAGCCAGGCAACCCCATTCACTGACCCACAAGTCTTGGGGCTCTCTCTTTCTATAGCATCCCAAAGTCAAATTATATGTGTCTGCGCCGCTGAGTAGGCCCAAAACCCAGCTCAGCAATTGCGAACGTCCAGGGATTCCTCCCACACCACAGAGGGCACGACCAAAAGCTCTTGCTGCTCTTCATCTAGCCAGGCAACCCCATTCACTGCCCCACAAACGCTGGCGATGTCTCTTTCTGCAGCCTCCCAAAGTCCAAGACTATCTGCCTGGGCCGCTGAGTACAGCCGGAGCCCAGCTCAGCAATTGCCAACGTCCAGGGATTCCTCCCACACCAAAGGGGCCACGACCAAAAGCTCTTGCTGCTCTTCAAGTAGCCAGGCAACCCCATTCACAGCCCCACAAACGCTGGCTCTGTCTCTTTCTGCAGCCTCCCAAAGTCCAAGACTATCTGCCTGGGCCGCTGAGTACAGCCGGAGCCCAGCTCAGCAATTGCCAACGTCCAGGGATTCCTCCCACACCAAAGGGGCCACGACCAAAAGCTCTTGCTGCTCTTCAAGTAGCCAGGCAACCCCATTCACTGCCCCACAACTCTTGGGGCTCTCTCTTTCTATAGCATCCCAAAGTCAAATTATATGTGCCTGCGCCGCTGAGTAGGCCCGGAGCCCAGCTCAGCAATTGCGAACGTCCAGGGATTCCTCCCACACCAAAGGGGCCACGACCAAAAGCTCTTGCTGCTCTTCAAGTAGCCAGGCAACCCCATTCACTGACCCAAAAGTCTTGGGGCTCTCTCTTTGTATATCATCCCAAAGTCCAAGAGTATCTCCTTGGGCCGCTGAGTACAGCCGGAGCCCAGCTCAGCAATTGCCAACGTCCAGGGATTCCTCCCACACCAAAGGGGCCATGACCAAAAGCTCTTGCTGCTCTTCAAGTAGCCAGGCAACCCCATTCACTGCCCCACAAACGCTGGCTCTGTCTCTTTCTGCAGCCTCCCAAAGTCCAAGACTATCTGCCTGGGCCGCTGAGTACAGACGGAGCCAAGCTCAGCAATTGCCAACGTCCAGGGATTCCTCCCACACCAAAGGGGCCACGACCAAAAGCTCTTGCTGCTCTTCAAGTAGGCAGGCAACCCCATTCACTGCCCCACAAGTCTTGGGGTTCTCTCTTTCTATAGCATCCCAAAGTCAAATTATATGTGCCTGCGCCGCTGAGTAGGCCCAGAGCCCAGGTTAGCAATTGCCAACGTCCAGGGATTCCTCCCACACCAAAGGGGCCACGACCAAAAGCTCTTGCTGCTCTTTAAGTAGCCAGGCAACCCCATTCACTGCCCCACAAACGCTGGCGCTGTCTCTTTCTGCAGCCTCCCAAAGTCCAAGACTACCTGCCTGGGCCGCTGAGTACAGCCGGAGCCCAGCGCAGCAATTGTCAACGTCCAGGGATTCCTCCCACACCAAAGGGGCCACGACCAAAAGCTCTTGCTGCTCTTCAAGTAGCCAGGCAACCCCATTCACTGCCCCACAAACTCTGGTGCTTTCTCTTTCTGCAGCCTCCCAAAGTCCAAGAGTATCTGCCTGCACCGCTCAGCAGGCCCGAAGCCAAGCTCAGCAATTGTGAACGTCCAGGGATTCCTCCCACACCAAAGGGGCCACGACCAAAAGCTCTTGCTGCTCTTCAAGTAGCCAGGCAACCCCATTCACTGCCCCACAAACGCTGGCGCTGTCTCTTTCTGCAGCCTCCCAAAGTCCAAGACTATCTGCCTGAACCGCTGAGTACAGCCGGAGCCCAGCTCAGTATTTGCCAACGTCCAGGGATTCCTCCCACACCTGTGTTGCCACGACCAAAAGCTCTTGCTGCTCTTCAAGTAGCAGGGCAACCCTATTCACTGCCCCACAAGTCTTGGGGCTCTGTCTTTCTATAGCATCCCAAAGTCAAATTATATGTGCCTGCGCCGCTGAGTAGGCCCGGAGCCCAGCTCAGCAATTCCGAACGTCCAGGAATTCCTCCCACACCAAAAGGGCCATGACCAAAAGCTCTTGCTACTCTTCAAGTAGCCAGGCAACCCCATTAACTGCCCCACAAACGCTGGCGCTGTCTCTTTCTGCAGACTCCCAAAGTCCAAGACTATCTGCCTGGGCCGCTGAGTACAGCCGGAGCCCAGCTCAGCAGTTGTCAACGTCCAGGGATTCCTCCCACACCAAAGGGGCCACGACCAAAAGCTCTTGCTGCTCTTCAAGTAGCCAGGCAACCGCATTCACAGACTCACAAACGCTGGCGCTGTCTCTTTCTGCAGCCTCCCAAAGTCCAAGGCTATTGCCTGAACCGCTGAGTACAGCCGGAGCCCAGCTCAGCAATTGCCAACATCCAGGGATTCCTCCCACACCAAAGGGGCCACGACCAAAAGCTCTTGCTGCTCTTCAAGTAGCCAGGCAACCCCATTCACTGCCCCACAAGTCTTGGGGTTCTCTCTTTCTATAGCATCCCAAAGTCTAATTATATGTGCCTGCGCCGCTGAGTAGGCCCAGAGCCCAGCTCAGCAATTGCCAACGTCCAGGGATTCCTCCCACACCAAAGGGGCCATGACCAAAGGTTCTTGCTGCTCTTCAAGTAGCCAGGCAACCCCATTCACTGCCCCACAAACGCTGGCGCTGTCTCTTTCTGCAGCCTCCCAAAGTCCAAGACTATCTGCCTGGTCCGCTGAGTACAGCCGGAGCCCAGCTTAGCAATTGCCAACGTCCAGGGATTCCTCCCACACCAAAGGGGCCATGACCAAAGGCTCTTGCTGCTCTTCAAGTAGCCAGGCAACCCCATTCACTGCCCCACAAACGCTGGCGCTGTCTCTTTCTGCAGCCTCCCAAAGTCCAAGGCCATTGCCTGGGCCGCTGAGTACAGCCGGAGCCCAGCTCAGTGTTTGCCAACGTCCAGGGATTCCTCCAACACCAAAGGGGCCACGACCAAAAGCTCTTGCTGCTCTTCAAGTAGCCAGGCAACCCCATTCACTGTCCCACAAGTCTTGGGGTTCTCTCTTTCTATAGCATCCCAAAGTCAAATTATATGTGCCTGCGCCGCTGAGTAGGCCTGGAGCCCAGCTCAGTATCTGCGAACGTCCAGGGATTCCTCCCACACCAAAGGGGCCACGACCAAAAGCTCCTGCTGCTCTTCAAGTAGCCAGGCAACCCCATTCACTGCCCCACAAACGCTGGTGCTTTCTCTTTCTGCAGCCTCCCAAAGTCCAAGATAATCTGCCTGAACAGCTGAGTACAGCCGGAGCCCAGGTCAGTATTTGCCAACGTCCAGGGATTCCTCCCACACCTATGTTGCCACGACCAAAAGCTCTTGCTGCTCTTCAAGTAGCAGGGCAACCCTATTCACTGCCCCACAAGTCTTGGGGCTCTCTCTTTCTATAGCATCCCAAAGTCAAATTACATGTGCCTGCGCCGCTGAGTAGGCCCGGAGCCCAGCTCAGCAATTGCGAACGTCCAGGGATTCCTCCCACACTAAAGGGGCCATGACCAAAAGCTCTTGCTACTCTTCAAGTAGCCAGGCAACCCCATTCACTGCCCCACAAACGCTGGCGCTGTCTCTTTCTACAGCCTCCCAAAGTCCAAGACTATCTGCCTGGGCCGCTGAGTACAGCCGGAGCCCAGCTCAGCAGTTGTCAACGTCCCGGGATTCCTCCCACACCAAAGGGGCCACGACCAAAAGCTCTTGCTGCTCTTCAAGTAGCCAGGCAACCGCATTCACAGACTCACAAACGCTGGCGCTCTCTCTTTCTGCAGCCTCCCAAAGTCCAAGGATATTGCCTGAACCGCTGAGTACAGCCGGAGCCCAGCTCAGCAATTGCCAACGTCCAGGGATTCCTCCCACACCAAAGGGGCCACGACCAAAAGCTCTTGCTGCTCTTCAAGTAGCCAGGCAACCCCATTCACTGCCCCACAAACTCTGGTGCTTTCTCTTTCTGCAGCCTCCCAAAGTCAAAGAGTATCTGCATGGACCGCTCAGCAGGCCCGAAGTCCAGCCCAGCAATTGCCAACGTCCAGGGATTCCTCCCACACCAAAGGGACCACGACCAAAAGCTCTTGCTGCTCTTCAAGTAGCCAGGCAACCCCATTCACTGCCCCACAAGTCTTGGGGTTCTCTCTTTCTATAGCATCCCAAAGTTAATTTATATGTGCCTGCGCCGCTGAGTAGGCCTGGAGCCCAGCTCAGCAATTGCGAACGTCCAGGGATTCCTCCCACACCAAAGGGGCCACGACCAAAAGCTCTTGCTGCTCTTCAATCAGCCAGGCAACCCCATTCACTGCCCCACAAACGCTGGGGCTGTCTCTTTCTGCAGCCTCCCAAAGTCCAAGACTATCTGCCTGGGCTGCTGAGTACAGCCGGAGCCCAGCCCAGCAATTGTGAACGTCCAGGGATTCCTCCCACACCAAAGGGGCCACGACCAAAAGCTCTTGCTGCTCTTCAAGTAGCCAGGCAACCCCATTCACTGCCCCACAAACGCTGGGGCTTTCTCTTTCTGCAGCCTCCCAAAGTCAAAGAGTATCTGCCTGCACCGCTCAGCAGGCCCGAAGCCCAGCTCAGCAATTGTGAACGTCCAGGGATTCCTCCCACACCAAAGGGGCCACGACCAAAAGCTCTTGCTGCTCTTCAAGTAGGCAGGCAACCCCATTCACTGCCCCACAAGTCTTGGGGTTCTCTCTTTGTGTAGCATCCGAAAGTCAAATTATATGTGCCTGCGCCGCTGAGTAGGCCCGGAGGCCAGCTCAGTATTTGCCAACGTCCAGGGATTCCTCCCACACCAAAGGGGCCACGACCAAAAGCTCCTGCTGCTCTTCAAGTAGCCAGGCAACCCCATTCACTGCCCCACAAACGCTGGCGCTGTCTCTTTCTGCAGCCTCCCAAAGTCCAAGAAAATCTGCCTGAACCGCTGAGTACAGCCGGAGCCCAGGTCAGTATTTGCCAACGTCCAGGGATTCCTCCCACACCTATGTTGCCACGACCAAAAGCTCTTACTGCTCTTCAAGTAGCAGGGCAACCCTATTCACTGCCCCACAAGTCTTGGGGCTCTCTCTTTCTATAGCATCCCAAAGTCAAATTATATGTGCCTGCGCCGCTGAGTAGGCCCGGAGCCCAGCTCAGCAATTGCGAACGTCCAGGGATTCCTCCCACACCAAAGGGGCCATGACCAAAAGCTCTTGCTACTCTTCAAGTAGCCAGGCAACCGCATTCACAGACTCACAAACGCTGGCGCTGTCTCTTTCTGCAGCCTCCCAAAGTCCAAGGCTATTGCCTGAACCGCTGAGTACAGCCGGAGCCCAGCTCAGCAATTGCCAACGTCCAGGGATTCCTCCCACACCAAAGGGGCCACGACCAAAAGCTCTTGCTGCTCTTCAAGTAGCCAGGCAACCCCATTCACTGCCCCACAAGTCTTGGGGTTCTCTCTTTCTATAGCATCCCAAAGTCAAATTATATGTGCCTGCGCCGCTGAGTAGGCCCAGAGCCCAGCTCAGCAATTGCCAACGTCCAGGGATTCCTCCCACACCAAAGGGGCCATGACCAAAGGTTCTTGCTGCTCTTCAAGTAGCCAGGCAACCCCATTCACTGCCCCACAAACGCTGGCGCTGTCTCTTTCTGCAGCCTCCCAAAGTCCAAGACTATCTGCCTGGGCCGCTGAGTACAGCTGGAGCCCAGCTTAGCAATTGCCAACGTCCAGGGATTCCTCCCACACCAAAGGGGCCATGACCAAAGGCTCTTGCTGCTCTTCAAGTAGCCAGGCAACCCCATTCACTGCCCCACAAACGCTGGCGCTGTCTCTTTCTGCAGCCTCCCAAAGTCCAAGGCTATTGCCTGAACCGCTGAGTACAGCCGGAGCCCAGCTCAGTGTTTGCCAACGTCCAGGGATTCCTCCAACACCAAAGGGGCCACGACCAAAAGCTCTTGCTGCTCTTCAAGTAGCCAGGCAACCCCATTCACTCTCCCACAAGTCTTGGGGTTCTCTCTTTCTATAGCATCCCAAAGTCAAATTATATGTGCCTGCGCCGCTGAGTAGGCCCGGAGCCCAGCTCAGTATCTGCGAACGTCCAGGGATTCCTCCCACACCAAAGGGGCCACGACCAAAAGCTCCTGCTGCTCTTCAAGTAGCCAGGCAACCCCATTCACTGCCCCACAAACGCTGGTGCTTTCTCTTTCTGCAGCCTCCCAAAGTCCAAGATAATCTGCCTGAACAGCTGAGTACAGCCGGAGCCCAGGTCAGTATTTGCCAACGTCCAGGGATTCCTCCCACACCTATGTTGCCACGACCAAAAGCTCTTGCTGCTCTTCAAGTAGCAGGGCAACCCTATTCACTGCCCCACAAGTCTTGGGGCTCTCTCTTTCTATAGCATCCCAAAGTCAAATTACATGTGCCTGCGCCGCTGAGTAGGCCCGGAGCCCAGCTCAGCAATTGCGAACGTCCAGGGATTCCTCCCACACTAAAGGGGCCATGACCAAAAGCTCTTGCTACTCTTCAAGTAGCCAGGCAACCCCATTCACTGCCCCACAAACGCTGGCGCTGTCTCTTTCTACAGCCTCCCAAAGTCCAAGACTATCTGCCTGGGCCGCTGAGTACAGCCGGAGCCCAGCTCAGCAGTTGTCAACGTCCCGGGATTCCTCCCACACCAAAGGGGCCACGACCAAAAGCTCTTGCTGCTCTTCAAGTAGCCAGGCAACCGCATTCACAGACTCACAAACGCTGGCGCTGTCTCTTTCTGCAGCCTCCCAAAGTCCAAGACTATCTGCCTGGGCCGCTGAGTACAGCCGGAGCCCAGCTTAGCAATTGCCAACGTCCAGGGATTCCTCCCACACCAAAGGGGCCATGACCAAAGGCTCTTGCTGCTCTTCAAGTAGCCAGGCAACCCCATTCACTGCCCCACAAACGCTGGCGCTGTCTCTTTCTGCAGCCTCCCAAAGTCCAAGGCCATTGCCTGGGCCGCTGAGTACAGCCGGAGCCCAGCTCAGTGTTTGCCAACGTCCAGGGATTCCTCCAACACCAAAGGGGCCACGACCAAAAGCTCTTGCTGCTCTTCAAGTAGCCAGGCAACCCCATTCACTGTCCCACAAGTCTTGGGGTTCTCTCTTTCTATAGCATCCCAAAGTCAAATTATATGTGCCTGCGCCGCTGAGTAGGCCTGGAGCCCAGCTCAGTATCTGCGAACGTCCAGGGATTCCTCCCACACCAAAGGGGCCACGACCAAAAGCTCCTGCTGCTCTTCAAGTAGCCAGGCAACCCCATTCACTGCCCCACAAACGCTGGTGCTTTCTCTTTCTGCAGCCTCCCAAAGTCCAAGATAATCTGCCTGAACAGCTGAGTACAGCCGGAGCCCAGGTCAGTATTTGCCAACGTCCAGGGATTCCTCCCACACCTATGTTGCCACGACCAAAAGCTCTTGCTGCTCTTCAAGTAGCAGGGCAACCCTATTCACTGCCCCACAAGTCTTGGGGCTCTCTCTTTCTATAGCATCCCAAAGTCAAATTACATGTGCCTGCGCCGCTGAGTAGGCCCGGAGCCCAGCTCAGCAATTGCGAACGTCCAGGGATTCCTCCCACACTAAAGGGGCCATGACCAAAAGCTCTTGCTACTCTTCAAGTAGCCAGGCAACCCCATTCACTGCCCCACAAACGCTGGCGCTGTCTCTTTCTACAGCCTCCCAAAGTCCAAGACTATCTGCCTGGGCCGCTGAGTACAGCCGGAGCCCAGCTCAGCAGTTGTCAACGTCCCGGGATTCCTCCCACACCAAAGGGGCCACGACCAAAAGCTCTTGCTGCTCTTCAAGTAGCCAGGCAACCGCATTCACAGACTCACAAACGCTGGCGCTCTCTCTTTCTGCAGCCTCCCAAAGTCCAAGGATATTGCCTGAACCGCTGAGTACAGCCGGAGCCCAGCTCAGCAATTGCCAACGTCCAGGGATTCCTCCCACACCAAAGGGGCCACGACCAAAAGCTCTTGCTGCTCTTCAAGTAGCCAGGCAACCCCATTCACTGCCCCACAAACTCTGGTGCTTTCTCTTTCTGCAGCCTCCCAAAGTCAAAGAGTATCTGCATGGACCGCTCAGCAGGCCCGAAGTCCAGCCCAGCAATTGCCAACGTCCAGGGATTCCTCCCACACCAAAGGGACCACGACCAAAAGCTCTTGCTGCTCTTCAAGTAGCCAGGCAACCCCATTCACTGCCCCACAAGTCTTGGGGTTCTCTCTTTCTATAGCATCCCAAAGTTAATTTATATGTGCCTGCGCCGCTGAGTAGGCCTGGAGCCCAGCTCAGCAATTGCGAACGTCCAGGGATTCCTCCCACACCAAAGGGGCCACGACCAAAAGCTCTTGCTGCTCTTCAATCAGCCAGGCAACCCCATTCACTGCCCCACAAACGCTGGGGCTGTCTCTTTCTGCAGCCTCCCAAAGTCCAAGACTATCTGCCTGGGCTGCTGAGTACAGCCGGAGCCCAGCCCAGCAATTGTGAACGTCCAGGGATTCCTCCCACACCAAAGGGGCCACGACCAAAAGCTCTTGCTGCTCTTCAAGTAGCCAGGCAACCCCATTCACTGCCCCACAAACGCTGGCGCTGTCTCTTTCTGCAGCCTCCCAAAGTCCAAGGCTATTGCCTGAACCGCTGAGTACAGCCGGAGCCCAGCTCAGTGTTTGCCAACGTCCAGGGATTCCTCCAACACCAAAGGGGCCACGACCAAAAGCTCTTGCTGCTCTTCAAGTAGCCAGGCAACCCCATTCACTCTCCCACAAGTCTTGGGGTTCTCTCTTTCTATAGCATCCCAAAGTCAAATTATATGTGCCTGCGCCGCTGAGTAGGCCCGGAGCCCAGCTCAGTATCTGCGAACGTCCAGGGATTCCTCCCACACCAAAGGGGCCACGACCAAAAGCTCCTGCTGCTCTTCAAGTAGCCAGGCAACCCCATTCACTGCCCCACAAACGCTGGTGCTTTCTCTTTCTGCAGCCTCCCAAAGTCCAAGATAATCTGCCTGAACAGCTGAGTACAGCCGGAGCCCAGGTCAGTATTTGCCAACGTCCAGGGATTCCTCCCACACCTATGTTGCCACGACCAAAAGCTCTTGCTGCTCTTCAAGTAGCAGGGCAACCCTATTCACTGCCCCACAAGTCTTGGGGCTCTCTCTTTCTATAGCATCCCAAAGTCAAATTACATGTGCCTGCGCCGCTGAGTAGGCCCGGAGCCCAGCTCAGCAATTGCGAACGTCCAGGGATTCCTCCCACACTAAAGGGGCCATGACCAAAAGCTCTTGCTACTCTTCAAGTAGCCAGGCAACCCCATTCACTGCCCCACAAACGCTGGCGCTGTCTCTTTCTACAGCCTCCCAAAGTCCAAGACTATCTGCCTGGGCCGCTGAGTACAGCCGGAGCCCAGCTCAGCAGTTGTCAACGTCCCGGGATTCCTCCCACACCAAAGGGGCCACGACCAAAAGCTCTTGCTGCTCTTCAAGTAGCCAGGCAACCGCATTCACAGACTCACAAACGCTGGCGCTGTCTCTTTCTGCAGCCTCCCAAAGTCCAAGACTATCTGCCTGGGCCGCTGAGTACAGCCGGAGCCCAGCTTAGCAATTGCCAACGTCCAGGGATTCCTCCCACACCAAAGGGGCCATGACCAAAGGCTCTTGCTGCTCTTCAAGTAGCCAGGCAACCCCATTCACTGCCCCACAAACGCTGGCGCTGTCTCTTTCTGCAGCCTCCCAAAGTCCAAGGCCATTGCCTGGGCCGCTGAGTACAGCCGGAGCCCAGCTCAGTGTTTGCCAACGTCCAGGGATTCCTCCAACACCAAAGGGGCCACGACCAAAAGCTCTTGCTGCTCTTCAAGTAGCCAGGCAACCCCATTCACTGTCCCACAAGTCTTGGGGTTCTCTCTTTCTATAGCATCCCAAAGTCAAATTATATGTGCCTGCGCCGCTGAGTAGGCCTGGAGCCCAGCTCAGTATCTGCGAACGTCCAGGGATTCCTCCCACACCAAAGGGGCCACGACCAAAAGCTCCTGCTGCTCTTCAAGTAGCCAGGCAACCCCATTCACTGCCCCACAAACGCTGGTGCTTTCTCTTTCTGCAGCCTCCCAAAGTCCAAGATAATCTGCCTGAACAGCTGAGTACAGCCGGAGCCCAGGTCAGTATTTGCCAACGTCCAGGGATTCCTCCCACACCTATGTTGCCACGACCAAAAGCTCTTGCTGCTCTTCAAGTAGCAGGGCAACCCTATTCACTGCCCCACAAGTCTTGGGGCTCTCTCTTTCTATAGCATCCCAAAGTCAAATTACATGTGCCTGCGCCGCTGAGTAGGCCCGGAGCCCAGCTCAGCAATTGCGAACGTCCAGGGATTCCTCCCACACTAAAGGGGCCATGACCAAAAGCTCTTGCTACTCTTCAAGTAGCCAGGCAACCCCATTCACTGCCCCACAAACGCTGGCGCTGTCTCTTTCTACAGCCTCCCAAAGTCCAAGACTATCTGCCTGGGCCGCTGAGTACAGCCGGAGCCCAGCTCAGCAGTTGTCAACGTCCCGGGATTCCTCCCACACCAAAGGGGCCACGACCAAAAGCTCTTGCTGCTCTTCAAGTAGCCAGGCAACCGCATTCACAGACTCACAAACGCTGGCGCTCTCTCTTTCTGCAGCCTCCCAAAGTCCAAGGATATTGCCTGAACCGCTGAGTACAGCCGGAGCCCAGCTCAGCAATTGCCAACGTCCAGGGATTCCTCCCACACCAAAGGGGCCACGACCAAAAGCTCTTGCTGCTCTTCAAGTAGCCAGGCAACCCCATTCACTGCCCCACAAACTCTGGTGCTTTCTCTTTCTGCAGCCTCCCAAAGTCAAAGAGTATCTGCATGGACCGCTCAGCAGGCCCGAAGTCCAGCCCAGCAATTGCCAACGTCCAGGGATTCCTCCCACACCAAAGGGACCACGACCAAAAGCTCTTGCTGCTCTTCAAGTAGCCAGGCAACCCCATTCACTGCCCCACAAGTCTTGGGGTTCTCTCTTTCTATAGCATCCCAAAGTTAATTTATATGTGCCTGCGCCGCTGAGTAGGCCTGGAGCCCAGCTCAGCAATTGCGAACGTCCAGGGATTCCTCCCACACCAAAGGGGCCACGACCAAAAGCTCTTGCTGCTCTTCAATCAGCCAGGCAACCCCATTCACTGCCCCACAAACGCTGGGGCTGTCTCTTTCTGCAGCCTCCCAAAGTCCAAGACTATCTGCCTGGGCTGCTGAGTACAGCCGGAGCCCAGCCCAGCAATTGTGAACGTCCAGGGATTCCTCCCACACCAAAGGGGCCACGACCAAAAGCTCTTGCTGCTCTTCAAGTAGCCAGGCAACCCCATTCACTGCCCCACAAACGCTGGGGCTTTCTCTTTCTGCAGCCTCCCAAAGTCAAAGAGTATCTGCCTGCACCGCTCAGCAGGCCCGAAGCCCAGCTCAGCAATTGTGAACGTCCAGGGATTCCTCCCACACCAAAGGGGCCACGACCAAAAGCTCTTGCTGCTCTTCAAGTAGGCAGGCAACCCCATTCACTGCCCCACAAGTCTTGGGGTTCTCTCTTTGTGTAGCATCCGAAAGTCAAATTATATGTGCCTGCGCCGCTGAGTAGGCCCGGAGGCCAGCTCAGTATTTGCCAACGTCCAGGGATTCCTCCCACACCAAAGGGGCCACGACCAAAAGCTCCTGCTGCTCTTCAAGTAGCCAGGCAACCCCATTCACTGCCCCACAAACGCTGGCGCTGTCTCTTTCTGCAGCCTCCCAAAGTCCAAGAAAATCTGCCTGAACCGCTGAGTACAGCCGGAGCCCAGGTCAGTATTTGCCAACGTCCAGGGATTCCTCCCACACCTATGTTGCCACGACCAAAAGCTCTTACTGCTCTTCAAGTAGCAGGGCAACCCTATTCACTGCCCCACAAGTCTTGGGGCTCTCTCTTTCTATAGCATCCCAAAGTCAAATTATATGTGCCTGCGCCGCTGAGTAGGCCCGGAGCCCAGCTCAGCAATTGCGAACGTCCAGGGATTCCTCCCACACCAAAGGGGCCATGACCAAAAGCTCTTGCTACTCTTCAAGTAGCCAGGCAACCGCATTCACAGACTCACAAACGCTGGCGCTGTCTCTTTCTGCAGCCTCCCAAAGTCCAAGGCTATTGCCTGAACCGCTGAGTACAGCCGGAGCCCAGCTCAGCAATTGCCAACGTCCAGGGATTCCTCCCACACCAAAGGGGCCACGACCAAAAGCTCTTGCTGCTCTTCAAGTAGCCAGGCAACCCCATTCACTGCCCCACAAGTCTTGGGGTTCTCTCTTTCTATAGCATCCCAAAGTCAAATTATATGTGCCTGCGCCGCTGAGTAGGCCCAGAGCCCAGCTCAGCAATTGCCAACGTCCAGGGATTCCTCCCACACCAAAGGGGCCATGACCAAAGGTTCTTGCTGCTCTTCAAGTAGCCAGGCAACCCCATTCACTGCCCCACAAACGCTGGCGCTGTCTCTTTCTGCAGCCTCCCAAAGTCCAAGACTATCTGCCTGGGCCGCTGAGTACAGCTGGAGCCCAGCTTAGCAATTGCCAACGTCCAGGGATTCCTCCCACACCAAAGGGGCCATGACCAAAGGCTCTTGCTGCTCTTCAAGTAGCCAGGCAACCCCATTCACTGCCCCACAAACGCTGGCGCTGTCTCTTTCTGCAGCCTCCCAAAGTCCAAGGCTATTGCCTGAACCGCTGAGTACAGCCGGAGCCCAGCTCAGTGTTTGCCAACGTCCAGGGATTCCTCCAACACCAAAGGGGCCACGACCAAAAGCTCTTGCTGCTCTTCAAGTAGCCAGGCAACCCCATTCACTCTCCCACAAGTCTTGGGGTTCTCTCTTTCTATAGCATCCCAAAGTCAAATTATATGTGCCTGCGCCGCTGAGTAGGCCCGGAGCCCAGCTCAGTATCTGCGAACGTCCAGGGATTCCTCCCACACCAAAGGGGCCACGACCAAAAGCTCCTGCTGCTCTTCAAGTAGCCAGGCAACCCCATTCACTGCCCCACAAACGCTGGTGCTTTCTCTTTCTGCAGCCTCCCAAAGTCCAAGATAATCTGCCTGAACAGCTGAGTACAGCCGGAGCCCAGGTCAGTATTTGCCAACGTCCAGGGATTCCTCCCACACCTATGTTGCCACGACCAAAAGCTCTTGCTGCTCTTCAAGTAGCAGGGCAACCCTATTCACTGCCCCACAAGTCTTGGGGCTCTCTCTTTCTATAGCATCCCAAAGTCAAATTACATGTGCCTGCGCCGCTGAGTAGGCCCGGAGCCCAGCTCAGCAATTGCGAACGTCCAGGGATTCCTCCCACACTAAAGGGGCCATGACCAAAAGCTCTTGCTACTCTTCAAGTAGCCAGGCAACCCCATTCACTGCCCCACAAACGCTGGCGCTGTCTCTTTCTACAGCCTCCCAAAGTCCAAGACTATCTGCCTGGGCCGCTGAGTACAGCCGGAGCCCAGCTCAGCAGTTGTCAACGTCCCGGGATTCCTCCCACACCAAAGGGGCCACGACCAAAAGCTCTTGCTGCTCTTCAAGTAGCCAGGCAACCGCATTCACAGACTCACAAACGCTGGCGCTCTCTCTTTCTGCAGCCTCCCAAAGTCCAAGGATATTGCCTGAACCGCTGAGTACAGCCGGAGCCCAGCTCAGCAATTGCCAACGTCCAGGGATTCCTCCCACACCAAAGGGGCCACGACCAAAAGCTCTTGCTGCTCTTCAAGTAGCCAGGCAACCCCATTCACTGCCCCACAAACTCTGGTGCTTTCTCTTTCTGCAGCCTCCCAAAGTCAAAGAGTATCTGCATGGACCGCTCAGCAGGCCCGAAGTCCAGCCCAGCAATTGCCAACGTCCAGGGATTCCTCCCACACCAAAGGGGCCACGACCAAAAGCTCTTGCTGCTCTTCAAGTAGCCAGGCAACCCCATTCACTGCCCCACAAGTCTTGGGGTTCTCTCTTTCTATAGCATCCCAAAGTTAATTTATATGTGCCTGCGCCGCTGAGTAGGCCTGGAGCCCAGCTCAGCAATTGCGAACGTCCAGGGATTCCTCCCACACCAAAGGGGCCACGACCAAAAGCTCTTGCTGCTCTTCAATCAGCCAGGCAACCCCATTCACTGCCCCACAAACGCTGGCTCTGTCTCTTTCTGCAGCCTCCCAAAGTCCAAGACTATCTGCCTGGGCTGCTGAGTACAGCCGGAGCCCAGCCCAGCAATTGTGAACGTCCAGGGATTCCTCCCACACCAAAGGGGCCACGACCAAAAGCTCTTGCTGCTCTTCAAGTAGCCAGGCAACCCCATTCACTGCCCCACAAACGCTGGGGCTTTCTCTTTCTGCAGCCTCCCAAAGTCAAAGAGTATCTGCCTGCACCGCTCAGCAGGCCCGAAGCCCAGCTCAGCAATTGTGAACGTCCAGGGATTCCTCCCACACCAAAGGGGCCACGACCAAAAGCTCTTGCTGCTCTTCAAGTAGCCAGGCAACCCCATTCACTCTCCCACAAGTCTTGGGGTTCTCTCTTTCTATAGCATCCCAAAGTCAAATTATATGTGCCTGCGCCGCTGAGTAGGCCCGGAGCCCAGCTCAGTATCTGCGAACGTCCAGGGATTCCTCCCACACCAAAGGGGCCACGACCAAAAGCTCCTGCTGCTCTTCAAGTAGCCAGGCAACCCCATTCACTGCCCCACAAACGCTGGCGCTTTCTCTTTCTGCAGCCTCCCAAAGTCCAAGATAATCTGCCTGAACAGCTGAGTACAGCCGGAGCCCAGGTCAGTATTTGCCAACGTCCAGGGATTCCTCCCACACCTATGTTGCCACGACCAAAAGCTCTTGCTGCTCTTCAAGTAGCAGGGCAACCCTATTCACTGCCCCACAAGTCTTGGGGCTCTCTCTTTCTATAGCATCCCAAAGTCAAATTACATGTGCCTGCGCCGCTGAGTAGGCCCGGAGCCCAGCTCAGCAATTGCGAACGTCCAGGGATTCCTCCCACACTAAAGGGGCCATGACCAAAAGCTCTTGCTACTCTTCAAGTAGCCAGGCAACCCCATTCACTGCCCCACAAACGCTGGCGCTGTCTCTTTCTACAGCCTCCCAAAGTCCAAGACTATCTGCCTGGGCCGCTGAGTACAGCCGGAGCCCAGCTCAGCAGTTGTCAACGTCCCGGGATTCCTCCCACACCAAAGGGGCCACGACCAAAAGCTCTTGCTGCTCTTCAAGTAGCCAGGCAACCGCATTCACAGACTCACAAACGCTGGCGCTGTCTCTTTCTGCAGCCTCCCAAAGTCCAAGACTATCTGCCTGGGCCGCTGAGTACAGCCGGAGCCCAGCTTAGCAATTGCCAACGTCCAGGGATTCCTCCCACACCAAAGGGGCCATGACCAAAGGCTCTTGCTGCTCTTCAAGTAGCCAGGCAACCCCATTCACTGCCCCACAAACGCTGGCGCTGTCTCTTTCTGCAGCCTCCCAAAGTCCAAGAAAATCTGCCTGAACCGCTGAGTACAGCCGGAGCCCAGGTCAGTATTTGCCAACGTCCAGGGATTCCTCCCACACCTATGTTGCCACGACCAAAAGCTCTTGCTGCTCTTCAAGTAGCAGGGCAACCCTATTCACTGCCCCACAAGTCTTGGGGCTCTCTCTTTCTATAGCATCCCAAAGTCAAATTATATGTGCCTGCGCCGCTGAGTAGGCCCGGAGCCCAGCTCAGCAATTGCGAACGTCCAGGGATTCCTCCCACACCAAAGGGGCCATGACCAAAAGCTCTTGCTACTCTTCAAGTAGCCAGGCAACCCCATTCACTGCCCCACAAACGCTGGCGCTGTCTCTTTCTGCAGCCTCCCAAAGTCCAAGACTATCTGCCTGGGCCGCTGAGTACAGCCGGAGCCCAGCTTAGCAATTGCCAACGTCCAGGGATTCCTCCCACACCAAAGGGGCCACGACCAAAGGTTCTTGCTGCTCTTCAAGTAGCCAGGCAACCCCATTCACAGCCCCACAAACGCTGGTGCTGTCTCTTTCTGCAGCCTCCCAAAGTCCAAGACTATCTGCCTGGGCCGCTGAGTACAGCCGGAGCCCAGCTCAGCAATTGCCAACGTCCAGGGATTCCTCCCACACCAAAGGGGCCACGACCAAAAGCTCTTGCTGCTCTTCAAGTAGCCAGGCAACCCTATTCACTGCCCCACAAGTCTTGGGGTTCTCTCTTTCTATAGCATCCCAAAGTCAAATTATATATGCCTGCGCCGCTGAGTAGGCCCGGAGCCCAGGTTAGCAATTGCCAACGTCCAGGGATTCCTCCCACACCAAAGGGGCCACGACCAAAAGCTCTTGCTGCTCTTCAAGTAGCCAGGCAACCCCATTCACTGCCCCACAAGTCTTGGGGTTCTCTCTTTCTATAGCATCCCAAAGTTAAATTATATGTGCCTGCGCCGCTGAGTAGGCCCGGAGCCAAGCCCAGCAATTGCCAACGTCCAGGGATTCCTCCCACACCAAAGGGGCCACGACCAAAAGCTCTTGCTGCTCTTCAGCTAGCCAGGCAACCCCATTCACTGCCCCACAAACGCTGGCGCTGTCTCTTTCTGCAGCCTCCCAAAGTCCAAGACTATCTGCCTGGGCCGCTGAGTACAGCCAGAGCCCAGCCCAGCAATTGCCAACGGCCAGGGATTCCTCCCACACCAAAGGGGCCACGACCAAAAGCTCTTGCTGCTCTTCAAGTAGCCAGGCAACCCCATTCACTGCCCCACAAGTCTTGGGGTTCTCTCTTTCTATAGCATCCCAAAGTCAAATTATATGTGCCTGCGCCGCTGAGTAGGCCCAGAGCCCAGGTTAGCAATTGCCAACGTCCAGGGATTCCTCCCACACCAAAGGGGCCACGACCAAAAGCTCTTGCTGCTCTTTAAGTAGCCAGGCAACCCCATTCACTGCCCCACAAACGCTGGGGCTGTCTCTTTCTGCAGCCTCCCAAAGTCCAAGACTATCTGCCTGGGCCGCTGAGTACAGCCGGAGCCCAGCCCAGCAATTGTGAACGTCCAGGGATTCCTCCCACACCAAAGGGGCCACGACCAAAAGCTCTTGCTGCTCTTCAAGTAGCCAGGCAACCCCATTCAATGCCCCACAAACTCTGGTGCTTTCTCTTTCTGCAGCCTCCCAAAGATAAAGAGTATCTGCATGCACCGCTCAGCAGGCCCGAAGTCCAGCTCAGCAATTGTGAACGTGCAGGGATTCCTCCCACACCAAAGGGGCCACGACCAAAAGCTCTTGCTGCTCTTCAAGTAGCCAGGCAACCCCATTCACTGCCCCACAAGTCTTGGGGTTCTCTCTTTGTGTAGCATCCCAAACTCAAATTTTATGTGCCTGCGCCGCTGAGTAGGCCCGGAGCCCAGCTCAGCAATTGCCAACGTCCAGGGATTCCTCCCACACCAAAGGGGCCACGACCAAAAGCTCCTGCTGCTCTTCAAGTAGCCAGGCAACCCCATTCACTGCCCCACAAACGCTGGTGCTTTCTCTTTCTGCAGCCTCCCAAAGTCCAAGATAATCTGCCTGAACAGCTGAGTACAGCCGGAGCCCAGGTCAGTATTTGCCAACGTCCAGGGATTCCTCCCACACCTATGTTGCCACGACCAAAAGCTCTTGCTGCTCTTCAAGTAGCAGGGCAACCCTATTCACTGCCCCACAAGTCTTGGGGCTCTCTCTTTCTATAGCATCCCAAAGTCAAATTATATGTGCCTGCGCCGCTGAGTAGGCCCGGAGCCCAGCTCAGCAATTGCGAACGTCCAGGGATTCCTCCCACACTAAAGGGGCCATGACCAAAAGCTCTTGCTACTCTTCAAGTAGCCAGGCAACCCCATTCACTGCCCCACAAACGCTGGCGCTGTCTCTTTCTGCAGCCTCCCAAAGTCCAAGACTATCTGCCTGGGCCGCTGAGTACAGCCGGAGCCCAGCTCAGCAGTTCTCAACGTCCCGGGATTCCTCCCACACCAAAGGGGCCACGACCAAAAGCTCTTGCTGCTCTTCAAGTAGCCAGGCAACCGCATTCACAGACTCACAAACGCTGGCGCTCTCTCTTTCTGCAGCCTCCCAAAGTCCAAGGATATTGCCTGAACCGCTGAGTACAGCCGGAGCCCAGCTCAGCAATTGCCAACGTCCAGGGATTCCTCCCACACCAAAGGGGCCATGACCAAAAGCTCTTGCTACTCTTCAAGTAGCCAGGCAACCCCATTCACTGCCCCACAAACGCTGGCGCTGTCTCTTTCTGCAGCCTCCCAAAGTCCAAGACTATCTGCCTGGGCCGCTGAGTACAGCCGGAGCCCAGCTTAGCAATTGCCAACGTCCAGGGATTCCTCCCACACCAAAGGGGCCATGACCAAAGGTTCTTGCTGCTCTTCAAGTAGCCAGGCAACCCCATTCACAGCCCCACAAACGCTGGTGCTGTCTCTTTCTGCAGCCTCCCAAAGTCCAAGACTATCTGCCTGGGCCGCTGAGTACAGCCGGAGCCCAGCTCAGCAATTGCCAACGTCCAGGGATTCCTCCCACACCAAAGGGGCCACGACCAAAAGCTCTTGCTGCTCTTCAAGTAGCCAGGCAACCCTATTCACTGCCCCACAAGTCTTGGGGTTCTCTCTTTCTATAGCATCCCAAAGTCAAATTATATATGCCTGCGCCGCTGAGTAGGCCCGGAGCCCAGGTTAGCAATTGCCAACGTCCAGGGATTCCTCCCACACCAAAGGGGCCACGACCAAAAGCTCTTGCTGCTCTTCAAGTAGCCAGGCAACCCCATTCACTGCCCCACAAGTCTTGGGGTTCTCTCTTTCTATAGCATCCCAAAGTTAAATTATATGTGCCTGCGCCGCTGAGTAGGCCCGGAGCCAAGCCCAGCAATTGCCAACGTCCAGGGATTCCTCCCACACCAAAGGGGCCACGACCAAAAGCTCTTGCTGCTCTTCAGCTAGCCAGGCAACCCCATTCACTGCCCCACAAACGCTGGCGCTGTCTCTTTCTGCAGCCTCCCAAAGTCCAAGACTATCTGCCTGGGCCGCTGAGTACAGCCGGAGCCCAGCTTAGCAATTGCCAACGTCCAGGGATTCCTCCCACACCAAAGGGGCCATGACCAAAGGTTCTTGCTGCTCTTCAAGTAGCCAGGCAACCCCATTCACAGCCCCACAAACGCTGGTGCTGTCTCTTTCTGCAGCCTCCCAAAGTCCAAGACTATCTGCCTGGGCCGCTGAGTACAGCCGGAGCCCAGCTCAGCAATTGCCAACGTCCAGGGATTCCTCCCACACCAAAGGGGCCACGACCAAAAGCTCTTGCTGCTCTTCAAGTAGCCAGGCAACCCCATTCACTGCCCCACAAGTCTTGGGGTTCTCTCTTTCTATAGCATCCCAAAGTCAAATTATATGTGCCTGCGCCGCTGAGTAGGCCCAGAGCCCAGGTTAGCAATTGCCAACGTCCAGGGATTCCTCCCACACCAAAGGGGCCACGACCAAAAGCTCTTGCTGCTCTTTAAGTAGCCAGGCAACCCCATTCACTGCCCCACAAACGCTGGGGCTGTCTCTTTCTGCAGCCTCCCAAAGTCCAAGACTATCTGCCTGGGCCGCTGAGTACAGCCCGAGCCCAGCCCAGCAATTGTGAACGTCCAGGGATTCCTCCCACACCAAAGGGGCCACGACCAAAAGCTCTTGCTGCTCTTCAAGTAGCCAGGCAACCCCATTCAATGCCCCACAAACTCTGGTGCTTTCTCTTTCTGCAGCCTCCCAAAGATAAAGAGTATCTGCATGCACCGCTCAGCAGGCCCGAAGTCCAGCTCAGCAATTGTGAACGTGCAGGGATTCCTCCCACACCAAAGGGGCCACGACCAAAAGCTCTTGCTGCTCTTCAAGTAGCCAGGCAACCCCATTCACTGCCCCACAAGTCTTGGGGTTCTCTCTTTGTGTAGCATCCCAAACTCAAATTTTATGTGCCTGCGCCGCTGAGTAGGCCCGGAGCCCAGCTCAGTATCTGCGAACGTCCAGGGATTCCTCCCACACCAAAGGGGCCACGACCAAAAGCTCCTGCTGCTCTTCAAGTAGCCAGGCAACCCCATTCACTGCCCCACAAACGCTGGTGCTTTCTCTTTCTGCAGCCTCCCAAAGTCCAAGATAATCTGCCTGAACAGCTGAGTACAGCCGGAGCCCAGGTCAGTATTTGCCAACGTCCAGGGATTCCTCCCACACCTATTTTGCCACGACCAAAAGCTCTTGCTGCTCTTCAAGTAGCAGGGCAACCCTATTCACTGCCCCACAAGTCTTGGGGCTCTCTCTTTCTATAGCATCCCAAAGTCAAATTATATGTGCCTGCGCCGCTGAGTAGGCCCGGAGCCCAGCTCAGCAATTGCGAACGTCCAGGGATTCCTCCCACACTAAAGGGGCCATGACCAAAAGCTCTTGCTACTCTTCAAGTAGCCAGGCAACCCCATTCACTGCCCCACAAACGCTGGCGCTGTCTCTTTCTGCAGCCTCCCAAAGTCCAAGACTATCTGCCTGGGCCGCTGAGTACAGCCGGAGCCCAGCTCAGCAGTTCTCAACGTCCCGGGATTCCTCCCACACCAAAGGGGCCACGACCAAAAGCTCTTGCTGCTCTTCAAGTAGCCAGGCAACCGCATTCACAGACTCACAAACGCTGGCGCTCTCTCTTTCTGCAGCCTCCCAAAGTCCAAGGATATTGCCTGAACCGCTGAGTACAGCCGGAGCCCAGCTCAGTATTTGCCAATGTCCAGGGATTCCTCCCACACCTATGTTGCCACGACAAAAAGCTCTTGCTGCTCTTCAAGTAGCCAGGCAACCCCATTCACTGCCCCACAAACTCTGGTGCTTTCTCTTTCTGCAGCCTCCCAAAGTCCAAGACTCTCTGCCTGCACCGCTCAGTAGGCCCGAAGTCCAGCCCAGCAATTGCCAACGTCCAGGGATTCCTCCCACACCAAAGGGACCACGACCAAAAGCTCTTGCTGCTCTTCAAGTAGCCAGGCAACCCCATTCACTGCCCCACAAGTCTTGGGGTTCTCTCTTTCTATAGCATCCCAAAGTTAATTTATATGTGCCTGCGCCGCTGAGTAGGCCTGGAGCCCAGCTCAGCAATTGCGAACGTCCAGGGATTCCTCCCACACCAAAGGGGCCACGACCAAAAGCTCTTGCTGCTCTTCAAGTAGCCAGGCAACCCCATTCACTGCCCCACAAACGCTGGCGCTGTCTCTTTCTGCAGCCTCCCAAAGTCCAAGACTATCTGCCTGGGCCGCTGAGTACAGCCGGAGCCCAGCTCAGCAGTTCTCAACGTCCAGGGATTCCTCCCACACCAAAGGGGCCACGACCAAAAGCTCTTGCTGCTCTTCAAGTAGCCAGGCAACCCCATTCACAGACTCACAAACGCTGGCGCTGTCTCTTTCTGCAGCCTCCCAAAGTCCAAGGCTATTGCCTGAACCGCTGAGTACAGCCGGAGCCCAGCTCAGCAATTGCCAACGTCCAGGGATTCCTCCCAAACCAAAGGGGCCATGACCAAAGGCTCTTGCTGCTCTTCAAGTAGCCAGGCAACCCCATTCACTGCCCCACAAACGCTGGCTCTGTCTCTTTCTGCAGCCTCCCAAAGTCCCCGATTACGTGCCTGGGCCGCTGAGTACAGCCGGAGACCAGCTCAGCAATTGCCAACGTCCAGGGATTCCTCCCACACCAAAGGGGCCACGACCAAAAGCTCTTGCTGCTCTTCAAGTAGCCAGGCAACCCCATTCACTGCCCCACAAGTCTTGGGGTTCTCTCTTTCTATAGCATCCCAAAGTTAAATTATATGTGCCTGCGCCGCTGAGTAGGCCCGGAGCCCAGCTCAGCAATTGCCAACGTCCAGGGATTCCTCCCACACCAAAGGGGCCACGACCAAAAGCTCTTGCTGCTCTTCAGCTAGCCAGGCAACCCCATTCACTGCCCCACAAACGCTGGGGCTGTCTCTTTCTGCAGCCTCCCAAAGTCCAAGACTATCTGCCTGGGCCGCTGAGTACAGCCAGAGCCCAGCCCAGCAATTGCCAACGGCCAGGGATTCCTCCCACACCAAAGGGGCCACGACCAAAAGCTCTTGCTGCTCTTCAAGTAGCCAGGCAACCCCATTCACTGCCCCACAAGTCTTGGGGCTCTCTCTTTCTATAGCATCCCAAAGTCAAATTATATGTGCCTGCGCCGCTGAGTAGGCCCAGAGCCCAGGTTAGCAATTGCCAACGTCCAGGGATTCCTCCCACACCAAAGGGACCACGACCAAAAGCTCTTGCTGCTCTTCAATCAGCCAGGCAACCCCATTCACTGCCCCACAAACGCTGGGGCTGTCTCTTTCTGCAGCCTCCCAAAGTCCAAGACTATCTGCCTGGGCTGCTGAGTACAGCCGGAGCCCAGCCCAGCAATTGTGAACGTCCAGGGATTCCTCCCACACCAAAGGGGCCACGACCAAAAGCTCTTGCTGCTCTTCAAGTAGCCAGGCAACCCCATTCACTGCCCCACAAACTCTGGTGCTTTCTCTTTCTGCAGCCTCCCAAAGTCAAAGAGTATCTGCCTGCACCGCTCAGCAGGCCCGAAGCCCAGCTCAGCAATTGTGAACGTCCAGGGATTCCTCCCACACCAAAGGGGCCACGACCAAAAGCTCTTGCTGCTCTTCAAGTAGCCAGGCAACCCCATTCACTGCCCCACAAGTCTTGGGGTTCTCTCTTTGTGTAGCATCCCAAAGTCAAATTATATGTGCCTGAGACGCTGAGTAGGCCCGGAGCCCAGCTCAGTATTTGCCAACGTCCAGGGATTCCTCCCACACCAAAGGGGCCACGACCAAAAGCTCTTGCTGCTCTTCAAGTAGCCAGGCAACCCCATTCACTGCCCCACAAACGCTGGCGCTGTCTCTTTCTGCAGCCTCCCAAAGTCCAAGATAATCTGCCTGAACCGCTGAGTACAGCCGGAGCCCAGGTCAGTATTTGCCAACGTCCAGGGATTCCTCCCACACCGAAGGGGCCACGACCAAAAGCTCTTGCTGCTCTTCAAGTAGCAGGGCAACCCTATTCACTGCCCCACAAGTCTTGGGGCTCTCTCTTTCTATAGCATCCCAAAGTCAAATTATATGTGCCTGCGCCGCTGAGTAGGCCCGGAGCCCAGCTCAGCAATTGCGAACGTCCAGGGATTCCTCCCACACCAAAGGGGCCATGACCAAAAGCTCTTGCTACTCTTCAAGTAGCCAGGCATCCCCATTCACTGCCCCACAAACGCTGGCGCTGTCTCTTTCTGCAGCCTCCCAAAGTCCAAGACTATCTGCCTGGGCCGCTGAGTACAGCCGGAGCCCAGCTCAGCAGTTGTCAACGTCCCGGGATTCCTCCCACACCAAAGGGGCCACGACCAAAAGCTCTTGCTGCTCTTCAAGTAGCCAGGCAACCCCATTCACAGACTCACAAACGCTGGCGCTGTCTCTTTCTGCAGGCTCCCAAAGTCCAAGGCTATTGCCTGAACCGCTGAGTACAGCCGGAGCCCAGCTCAGCAATTGCCAACGTCCAGGGATTCCTCCCAAACCAAAGGGGCCATGACCAAAGGCTCTTGCTGCTCTTCAAGTAGCCAGGCAACCCCCTTCACAGCCCCACAAACGCTGGCTCTGTCTCTTTCTGCAGCCTCCCAAAGTCCACGATTACGTGCCTGGGCCGCTGAGTACAGCCGGAGACCAGCTCAGCAATTGCCAACGTCCAGGGATTCCTCCCACACCGAAGGGGCCACGACCAAAAGCTCTTGCTGCTCTTCAAGTAGCCAGGCAACCCCATTCACTGCCCCACAAGTCTGGGGGTTCTCTCTTTCTATAGCATCCCAAAGTCAAATTATATGTGCCTGCGCCGCTGAGTAGGCCCAGAGCCCAGGTTAGCAATTGCCAACGTCCAGGGATTCCTCCCACACCAAAGGGGCCACGACCAAAAGCTCTTGCTGCTCTTCAAGTAGCCAGGCAACCCCATTCACTGCCCCACAAACGCTGGGGCTGTCTCTTTCTGCAGCCTCCCAAAGTCCAAGACTATCTGCCTGGGCCGCTGAGTACAGCCGGAGCCAAGCTCAGCAATTGCCAACGTCCAGGGATTCCTCCCACACCAAAGGGGCCACGACCAAAAGCTCTTGCTGCTCTTCAAGTAGCCAGGCAACCCCATTCACTGCCCCACAAGTCTTGGGGTTCTCTCTTTCTATAGCATCCCAAAGTCAAATTATATGTGCCTGCGCCGCTGAGTAGGCCCAGAGCCCAGCTCAGCAATTGCCAACGTCCAGGGATTCCTCCCACACCAAAGGGGCCACGACCAAAAGCTCTTGCTGCTCTTTAAGTAGCCAGGCAACCCCATTCACTGCCCCACAAACGCTGGCGCTGTCTCTTTCTGCAGCCTCCCAAAGTCCAAGACTATCTGCCTGGGCTGCTGAGTACAGCCGGAGCCCAGCCCAGCAATTGTCAACGTCCAGGGATTCCTCCCACACCTATGTTGCCACGACCAAAAGCTCTTACTGCTCTTCAAGTAGCAGGGCAACCCTATTCACTGCCCCACAAGTCTTGGGGCTCTGTCTTTCTATAGCATCCCAAAGTCAAATGATATGTGCCTGCGCCGCTGAGTAGGCCCAGAGCCCAGCTCAGCAATTGCCAACGTCCAGGGATTCCTCCCACACCAAAGGGGCCATGACCAAAAGCTCTTGCTGCTCTTCAAGTAGCCAGGCAACCCCATTCACTGCCCCACAAACGCTGGCGCTGTCTCTTTCTGCAGCCTCCCAAAGTCCAAGACTATCTGCCTGGGCCGCTGAGTACAGCCGGAGCCCAGCTCAGCAGTTCTCAACGTCCCGGGATTCCTCCCACACCAAAGGGGCCACGACCAAAAGCTCTTGCTGCTCTTCAAGTAGCCAGGCAACCGCATTCACAGACTCACAAACGCTGGCGCTGTCTCTTTCTGCAGCCTCCCGAAGTCCAAGGCTATTGCCTGAACCGCTGAGTACAGCCGGAGCCCAGCTCAGCAATTGCCAACGTCCAGGGATTCCTCCCACACCAAAGGGGCCACGACAAAAGCTCTTGCTGCTCTTCAAGTAGCCAGGCAACCCCATTCACTGCCCCACAAGTCTTGGGGTTCTCTCTTTCTATAGCATCCCAAAGTCAAATTATATATGCCTGTGCCGCTGAGTAGGCAGAGCGAAGCTCAGCAATTGCGAACGTCCAGGGATTCCTCCCACACCAAAGGGGCCATGACCAAAAGCTCTTGCTACTCTTCAAGTAGCCAGGCATCCCCATTCACTGCCCCACAAACGCTGGCGCTGTCTCTTTCTGCAGCCTCCCAAAGTCCAAGACTATCTGCCTGGGCCGCTGAGTACAGCCGGAGCCCAGCTCAGCAGTTCTCAACGTCCCGGGATTCCTCCCACACCAAAGGGGCCACGACCAAAAGCTCTTGCTGCTCTTCAAGTAGCCAGGCAACCGCATTCACAGACTCACAAACGCTGGCGCTGTCTCTTTCTGCAGCCTCCCAAAGTCCAAGGCTATTGCCTGAACCGCTGAGTACAGCCGGAGCCCAGCTCAGCAATTGCCAACGTCCAGGGATTCCTCCCAAACCAAAGGGGCCATGACCAAAGGCTCTTGCTGCTCTTCAAGTAGCCAGGCAACCCCATTCACAGACCCACAAACGCTGGCTCTGTCTCTTTCTGCAGCCTCCCAAAGTCCACGATTACGTGCCTGGGCCGCTGAGTACAGCCGGAGCCCAGCTCAGCAATTGCCAACGTCCAGGGATTCCTCCCACACCAACGGGGCCACGACCAAAAGCTCTTGCTGCTCTTCAAGTAGCCAGGCAACCCCATTCACTGCCCCACAAGTCTGGGGGTTCTCTCTTTCTATAGCATCCCAAAGTCAAATTATATGTGCCTGCGCCGCTGAGTAGGCCCAGAGCCCAGCTTAGCAATTGCCAACGTCCAGGGATTCCTCCCACACCAAAGGGGCCATGACCAAAGGCTCTTGCTGCTCTTCAAGTAGCCAGGCAACCCCATTCACTGCCCCACAAACGCTGGGGCTGTCTCTTTCTGCAGCCTCCCAAAGTCCAAGACTATCTGCCTGGGCCGCTGAGTACAGCCTGAGCCCAGCCCAGCAATTGTCAACGTCCAGGGATTCCTCCCACACCAAAGGGGCCACGACCAAAAGCTCTTGCTGCTCTTCAAGTAGCCAGGCAACCCCATTCACTGCCCCACAAACGCTGGCTCTGTCTCTTTCTGCAGCCTCCCAAAGTCCAAGACTATCTGCCTGGGCCGCTGAGTACAGCCGGAGCCCAGCTCAGCAATTGCCAACGTCCAGGGATTCCTCCCACACCAAAGGGGCCACGACCAAAAGCTCTTGCTGCTCTTCAAGTAGCCAGGCAACCCCATTCACTGCCCCACAAGTCTTGGGGTTCTCTCTTTCTATAGCATCCCAAAGTCAAATTATATGTGCCTGCGCCGCTGAGTAGGCCCGGAGCCCAGCTCAGTATTTGCGAAAGTCCAGGGATTCCTCCCACACCAAAGGGGCCACGACCAAAAGCTCCTGCTGCTCTTAAAGTAGCCAGGCAACCCCATTCACTGCCCCACAAACGCTGGCGCTGTCTCTTTCTGCAGCCTCCCAAAGTCCAAGACTATCTGCCTGAACCGCTGAGTACAGCCGGAGCCCAGCTCAGTATTTGCCAACGTCCAGGGATTCCTCCCACACCTATTTTGCCACGACCAAAAGCTCTTGCTGCTCTTCAAGTAGCAGGGCAACCCTATTCACTGCCCCACAAGTCTTGGGGCTCTGTCTTTCTATAGCATCCCAAAGTCAAATTATATGTGCCTGCGCCGCTGAGTAGGCCCGGAGCCCAGCTCAGCAATTGCCAACGTCCAGGGATTCCTCCCACACCAAAGGGGCCATGACCAAAGGCTCTTGCTGCTCTTCAAGTAGCCAGGCAACCCCATTCACAGCCCCACAAACGCTGGCTCTGTCTCTTTCTGCAGCCTCCCAAAGTCCAAGACTATCTGCCTGGGCCGCTGAGTACAGCCGGAGACCAGCTCAGCAATTGCCAACGTCCAGGGATTCCTCCCACACCAACGGGGCCACGACCAAAAGCTCTTGCTGCTCTTCAAGTAGCCAGGCAACCCCATTCACTGCCCCACAAGTCTGGGGGTTCTCTCTTTCTATAGCATCCCAAAGTCAAATTATATGTGCCTGCACCGCTGAGTAGGCCCAGAGCCCAGCTTAGCAATTGCCAACGTCCAGGGATTCCTCCCACACCAAAGGGGCCATGACCAAAAGCTCCTGCTGCTCTTCAAGTAGCCAGGCAACCCCATTCACTGCCCCACAAACGCTGGCTCTGTCTCTTTCTGCAGCCTCCCAAAGTCCAAGACTATCTGCCTGGGCCGCTGAGTACAGCCGGAGCCCAGCTCAGCAATTGCCAACGTCCAGGGATTCCTCCCACACCAAAGGGGCCACGACCAAAAGCTCTTGCTGCTCTTCAAGTAGACAGGCAACCCCATTCACTGCCCCACAAGTCTTGGAGTTCTCTCTTTCTATAGCATCCCAAAGTCAAATTATACGTGCCTGCGCCGCTGAGTAGGCCCAGAGCCCAGGTTAGCAATTACCAACGTCCAGGGATTCCTCCCACACCAAAGGGGCCATGACCAAAAGCTCTTGCTGCTCTTCAAGTAGGCAGGAAACCCCATTCACTGCCCCACAAGTCTTGGGGTTCACTCTTTCTATAGCATCCCAAAGTCAAATTATATGTGCCTGCGCCGCTGAGTAGGCCCGGAGCCCAGCTCAGTATTTGCGAAAGTCCAGGGATTCCTCCCACACCAAAGGGGCCACGACCAAAAGCTCCTGCTGCTCTTCAAGTAGCCAGGCAACCCCATTCACTGCCCCACAAACGCTGGCGCTGTCTCTTTCTGCAGCCTCCCAAAGTCCAAGACTATCTGCCTGAACCGCTGAGTACAGCCGGAGCCCAGCTCAGTATTTGCCAACGTCCAGGGATTCCTCCCACACCTATGTTGCCACGACCAAAAGCTCTTGCTGCTCTTCAAGTAGCAGGGCAACCCTATTCACTGCCCCACAAGTCTTGGGGCTCTCTCTTTCTATAGCATCCCAAAGTCAAATTATATGTGCCTGCGCCGCTGAGTAGGCCCGGAGCCCAGCTCAGCAATTGCCAACGTCCAGGGATTCCTCCCACACCAAAGGGGCCATGACCAAAAGCTCTTGCTACTCTTCAAGTAGCCAGGCAACCCCATTCACAGCCCCACAAACGCTGGCGCTGTCTCTTTCTGCAGCCTCCCAAAGTCCAAGATTATCTGCCTGGGCCGCTGAGTACAGCCGGAGACCAGCTCAGCAATTGCCAACGTCCAGGGATTCCTCCCACACCAAAGGGGCCACGACCAAAAGCTCTTGCTGCTCTTCAAGTAGCCAGGCAACCCCATTCACTGCCCCACAAGTCTGGGGGTTCTCTCTTTCTATAGCATCCCAAAGTCAAATTATATGTGCCTGCACCGCTGAATAGGCCCAGAGCCCAGCTTAGCAATTGCCAACGTCCAGGGATTCCTCCCACACCAAAGGGGCCATGACCAAAAGCTCCTGCTGCTCTTCAAGTAGCCAGGCAACCCCATTCACTGCCCCACAAACGCTGGCGCTGTCTCTTTCTGCAGCCTCCCAAAGTCCAAGACTATCTGCCTGAACCGCTGAGTACAGCCGGAGCCCAGCTCAGTATTTGCCAACGTCCAGGGATTCCTCCCACACCTATGTTGCCACGACCAAAAGCTCTTGCTGCTCTTCAAGTAGCCGGGCAACCCCATTCACTGCCCCACAAGTCTTGGGGTTCTCTCTTTCTATAGCATCCCAAAGTCAAATTATATGTGCCTGCGCCGCTGAGTAGGCCCGGAGCCCAGCTCAGCAATTGCCAACGTCCAGGGATTCCTCCCACACCAAAGGGGCCATGACCAAAAGCTCTTGCTACTCTTCAAGTAGCCAGGCAACCCCATTCACAGCCCCACAAACGCTGGCGCTGTCTCTTTCTGCAGCGTCCCAAAGTCCAAGATTATCTGCCTGGGCCGCTGAGTACAGCCGGAGCCCAGCTCAGCAATTGCCAACGTCCAGGGATTCCTCCCACACCAAAGGGGCCATGACCAAAGGCTCTTGCTGCTCTTCAAGTAGCCAGGCAACTCCATTCACAGCCCCTCAAATGCTGGCTCTGTCTCTTTCTGCAGCCTCCCGAAGTCCAAGGCTATTGCCTGAACCGCTGACAACAGCCGGAGCCCAGCCCAGCAATTGCCAACGTCCAGGGATTCCTCCCACAACAAAGGGGCCATGACCAAAAGCTCTTGCTGCTCTTCAAGTAGCCAGGCAACCTCATTCACTGCCCCACAAGTCTTGGGGTTCTCTCTTTCTATAGCATCCCAAAGTCAAATTATATGTGCCTGCGCCGCAGAGTAGGCCCGGAGCCCAGCTCAGTATTTGCCAACGTCCAGGGATTCCTCCCACACCAAAGGGGCCACAACCAAAAGCTCCTGCTGCTCTTCAAGTAGCCAGGCAACCCCATTCACTGCCCCACAAACGCTGGTGCTGTCTCTTTCTGCAGCCTCCCAAAGTCCAAGAGTATCTCCTGAACCGCTGAGTACAGCCGGAGCCCAGCTCAGCAATTGTCAACGTCCAGGGATTCCTCCCACACCAAAGGGGCCACGACCAAAAGCTCTTGCTGCTCTTCAAGTAGCCAGGCAACCCCATTCACTGCCCCACAAGTCTTGGGGTTCTCTCTTTCTATAGCATCCCAAAGTTAAATTATATGTGCCTGCGCCGCTGAGTAGGCCCGGAGCCCAGCTCAGCAATTGCCAACGTCCAGGGATTCCTCCCACACCAAAGGGGCCACGACCAAAAGCTCTTGCTGCTCTTCAAGTAGCCAGGCAACCCCATTCACTGCCCCACAAACTCTGGTGCTTTCTCTTTCTGCAGCCTCCCAAAGTCAAAGAGTATCTGCCTGCACCGCTCAGCAGGCCCAGAGCCCAGGTTAGCAATTGCCAACGTCCAGGGATTCCTCCCACACCAAAGGGGCCATGACCAAAAGCTCTTGCTGCTCTTCAAGTAGCCAGGCAACCCCATTCACAGCCCCACAAACGCTGGCTCTGTCTCTTTCTGCAGCCTCCCAAAGTCCACGATTATGTGCCTGGGCCGCTGAGTACAGCCGGAGACCAGCTCAGCAATTGCCAACGTCCAGGGATTCCTCCCACACCAACGGGGCCACGACCAAAAGCTCTTGCTGCTCTTCAAGTAGCCAGGCAACCCCATTCACTGCCCCACAAGTCTGGGGGTTCTCTCGTTCTATAGCATCCCAAAGTCAAATTATATGTGCCTGCACCGCTGAGTAGGCCCAGAGCCCAGCTTAGCAATTGCCAACGTCCAGGGATTCCTCCCACACCAAAGGGGCCATGACCAAAAGCTCCTGCTGCTCTTCAAGTAGCCAGGCAACCCCATTCACTGCCCCACAAACGCTGGGGCTGTCTCTTTCTGCAGCCTCCCAAAGTCCAAGACTATCTGCCTGGGCCGCTGAGTACAGCCTGAGCCCAGCCCAGCAATTGTCAACGTCCAGGGATTCCTCCCACACCAAAGGGGCCACGACCAAAAGCTCTTGCTGCTCTTCAAGTAGCCAGGCAACCCCATTCACTGCCCCACAAACGCTGGCTCTGTCTCTTTCTGCAGCCTCCCAAAGTCCAAGACTATCTGCCTGGGCCGCTGAGTACAGCCGGAGCCCAGCTCAGCAATTGTCAACGTCCAGGGATTCCTCCCACACCAAAGGGGCCACGACCAAAAGCTCTTGCTGCTCTTCAAGTAGCCAGGCAACCCCATTCACTGCCCCACAAGTCTTGGGGTTCTCTCTTTCTATAGCATCCCAAAGTTAAATTATATGTGCCTGCGCCGCTGAGTAGGCCCGGAGCCCAGCTCAGCAATTGCCAACGTCCAGGGATTCCTCCCACACCAAAGGGGCCACGACCAAAAGCTCTTGCTGCTCTTCAAGTAGCCAGGCAACCCCATTCACTGCCCCACAAACTCTGGTGCTTTCTCTTTCTGCAGCCTCCCAAAGTCAAAGAGTATCTGCCTGCACCGCTCAGCAGGCCCGAAGCCCAGCTCAGCAACTGTGAACGTCCAGGGATTCCTCCCACACCAAAGGGGCCACGACCAAAAGCTCTTGCTGCTCTTCAAGTAGCCAGGCAACCCCATTCACTGCCCCACAAGTCTTGGGGTTCTCTCTTTCTATAGCATCCCAAAGTCAAATTATATGTGCCTGCGCCGCTGAGTAGGCCCAGAGCCCAGGTTAGCAATTGCCAACGTCCAGGGATTCCTCCCACACCAAAGGGGCCACGACCAAAAGCTCCTGCTGCTCTTCAAGTAGCCAGGCAACCCCATTCACTGCCCCACAAACGCTGGTGCTGTCTCTTTCTGCAGCCTCCCAAAGTCCAAGAGTATCTCCTGAACCGCTGAGTACAGCCGGAGCCCAGCTCAGCAATTGCCAACGTCCAGGGATTCCTCCCACACCAAAGGGGCCACGACCAAAAGCTCTTGCTGCTCTTCAAGTAGCCAGGCAACCCCATTCACTGCCCCACAAGTCTTGGGGTTCTCTCTTTCTATAGCATCCCAAAGTTAAATTATATGTGCCTGCGCCGCTGAGTAGGCCCGGAGCCCAGCTCAGCAATTGCCAACGTCCAGGGATTCCTCCCACACCAAAGGGGCCACGACCAAAAGCTCTTGCTGCTCTTCAAGTAGCCAGGCAACCCCATTCACTGCCCCACAAACGCTGGCTCTGTCTCTTTCTGCAGCCTCCCAAAGTCCAAGACTATCTGCCTGGGCCGCTGAGTACAGCCGGAGCCCAGCTCAGCAATTGCCAACGTCCAGGGATTCCTCCCACACCAAAGGGGCCACGACCAAAAGCTCTTGCTGCTCTTCAAGTAGCCAGGCAACCCCATTCACTGCCCCACAAGTCTTGGAGTTCTCTCTTTCTATAGCATCCCAAAGTCAAATTATATGTGCCCGTGCCGCTGAGTAGGCCCAGAGCCCAGGTTAGCAATTACCAACGTCCAGGGATTCCTCCCACACCAAAGGGGCCACGACCAAAAGCTCTTGCTGCTCTTCAAGTAGCCAGGCAACCCCATTCACTGCCCCACAAGTCTTGGGGTTCTCTCTTTCTATAGCATCCCAAAGTCAAATTATATGTGCCTGCGCCGCTGAGTAGGCCCGGAGCCCAGCTCAGTATTTGCGAAAGTCCAGGGATTCCTCCCACACCAAAGGGGCCACGACCAAAAGCTCCTGCTGCTCTTCAAGTAGCCAGGCAACCCCATTCACTGCCCCACAAACGCTGGCGCTGTCTCTTTCTGCAGCCTCCCAAAGTCCAAGACTATCTGCCTGAACCGCTGAGTACAGCCGGAGCCCAGCTCAGTATTTGCCAACGTCCAGGGATTCCTCCCACACCTATGTTGCCACGACCAAAAGCTCTTGCTGCTCTTCAAGTAGCAGGGCAACCCTATTCACTGCCCCACAAGTCTTGGGGCTCTGTCTTTCTATAGCATCCCAAAGTCAAATTATATGTGCCTGCGCCGCTGAGTAGGCCCGGAGCCCAGCTCAGCAATTGCGAACGTCCAGGGATTCCTCCCACACCAAAGGGGCCATGACCAAAGGCTCTTGCTGCTCTTCAAGTAGCCAGGCAACCCCATTCACAGCCCCACAAACGCTGGCTCTGTCTCTTTCTGCAGCCTTGCAAAGTCCACGATTATGTGCCTGGGCCGCTGAGTACAGCCGGAGACCAGCTCAGCAATTGCCAACGTCCAGGGATTCCTCCCACACCAACGGGGCCACGACCAAAAGCTCTTGCTGCTCTTCAAGTAGCCAGGCAACCCCATTCACTGCCCCATAAGTCTGGGGGTTCTCTCTTTCTATAGCATCCCAAAGTCAAATTATATGTGCCTGCACCGCTGAGTAGGCCCAGAGCCCAGCTTAGCAATTGCCAACGTCCAGGGATTCCTCCCACACCAAAGGGGCCATGACCAAAAGCTCTTGCTGCTCTTCAACTAGCCAGGCAACCCCATTCACTGCCCCACAAACGCTGGGGCTGTCTCTTTCTGCAGCCTCCCAAAGTCCAAGACTATCTGCCTGGGCCGCTGAGTACAGCCTGAGCCCAGCCCAGCAATTGTCAACGTCCAGGGATTCCTCCCACACCAAAGGGGCCACGACCAAAAGCTCTTGCTGCTCTTCAAGTAGCCAGGCAACCCCATTCACTGCCCCACAAACGCTGGCTCTGTCTCTTTCTGCAGCCTCCCAAAGTCCAAGACTATCTGCCTGGGCCGCTGAGTACAGCCGGAGCCCAGCTCAGCAATTGCCAACGTCCAGGGATTCCTCCCACACCAAAGGGGCCACGACCAAAAGCTCTTGCTGCTCTTCAAGTAGACAGGCAACCCCATTCACTGCCCCACAAGTCTTGGAGTTCTCTCTTTCTATAGCATCCCAAAGTCAAATTATATGTGCCTGCGCCGCTGAGTAGGCCCAGAGCCCAGGTTAGCAATTACCAACGTCCAGGGATTCCTCCCACACCAAAGGGGCCATGACCAAAAGCTCTTGCTGCTCTTCAAGTAGGCAGGAAACCCCATTCACTGCCCCACAAGTCTTGGGGTTCTCTCTTTCTATAGCATCCCAAAGTCAAATTATATGTGCCTGCGCCGCTGAGTAGGCCCGGAGCCCAGCTCAGCAATTGCCAACGTCCAGGGATTCCTCCCACACCAAAGGGGCCACGACCAAAAGCTCCTGCTGCTCTTCAAGTAGCCAGGCAACCCCATTCACTGCCCCACAAACGCTGGCGCTGTCTCTTTCTGCAGCCTCCCAAAGTCCAAGACTATCTGCCTGAACCGCTGAGTACAGCCGGAGCCCAGCTCAGTATTTGCCAACGTCCAGGGATTCCTCCCACACCAAAGGGGCCACGACCAAAAGCTCTTGCTGCTCTTCAAGTAGCAGGGCAACCCTATTCACTGCCCCACAAGTCTTGGGGCTCTGTCTTTCTATAGCATCCCAAAGTCAAATTATATGTGCCTGCGCCGCTGAGTAGGCCCGGAGCCCAGCTCAGCAATTGCCAACGTCCAGGGATTCCTCCCACACCAAAGGGGCCATGACCAAAAGCTCTTGCTACTCTTCAAGTAGCCAGGCAACCCCATTCACAGCCCCACAAACGCTGGCGCTGTCTCTTTCTGCAGCCTCCCAAAGTCCAAGATTATCTGCCTGGGCCGCTGAGTACAGCCGGAGCCCAGCTCAGCAATTGCCAACGTCCAGGGATTCCTCCCACACCAAAGGGGCCATGACCAAAGGCTCTTGCTGCTCTTCAAGTAGCCAGGCAACCCCATTCACAGCCCCTCAAATGCTGGCTCTGTCTCTTTCTGCAGCCTCCCGAAGTCCAAGGCTATTGCCTGAACCGCTGACAACAGCCGGAGCCCAGCCCAGCAATTGCCAACGTCCAGGGATTCCTCCCACAACAAAGGGGCCATGACCAAAAGCTCTTGCTGCTCTTCAAGTAGCCAGGCAACCTCATTCACTGCCCCACAAGTCTTGGGGTTCTCTCTTTCTATAGCATCCCAAAGTCAAATTATATGTGCCTGCGCCGCAGAGTAGGCCCGGAGCCCAGCTCAGTATTTGCCAACGTCCAGGGATTCCTCCCACACCAAAGGGGCCACAACCAAAAGCTCCTGCTGCTCTTCAAGTAGCCAGGCAACCCCATTCACTGCCCCACAAACGCTGGTGCTGTCTCTTTCTGCAGCCTCCCAAAGTCCAAGAGTATCTCCTGAACCGCTGAGTACAGCCGGAGCCCAGCTCAGCAATTGTCAACGTCCAGGGATTCCTCCCACACCAAAGGGGCCACGACCAAAAGCTCTTGCTGCTCTTCAAGTAGCCAGGCAACCCCATTCACTGCCCCACAAGTCTTGGGGTTCTCTCTTTCTATAGCATCCCAAAGTTAAATTATATGTGCCTGCGCCGCTGAGTAGGCCCGGAGCCCAGCTCAGCAATTGCCATCGTCCAGGGATTCCTCCCACACCAAAGGGGCCACGACCAAAAGCTCTTGCTGCTCTTCAAGTAGCCAGGCAACCCCATTCACTGCCCCACAAACTCTGGTGCTTTCTCTTTCTGCAGCCTCCCAAAGTCAAAGAGTATCTGCCTGCAACGCTCAGCAGGCCCGAAGCCCAGCTCAGCAATTGTGAACGTCGAGGGATTCCTCCCACACCAAAGGGGCCACGACCAAAAGCTCTTGCTGCTCTTCAAGTAGCCAGGCAACCCCATTCACTGCCCCACAAGTCTTGGGGTTCTCTCTTTCTATAGCATCCCAAAGTCAAATTATATGTGCCTGCGCCGCTGAGTAGGCCCAGAGCCCAGGTTAGCAATTGCCAACGTCCAGGGATTCCTCCCACACCAAAGGGGCCATGACCAAAAGCTCTTGCTGCTCTTCAAGTAGCCAGGCAACCCCATTCACTGCCCCACAAACGCTGGTGCTGTCTCTTTCTGCAGCCTCCCAAAGTCCAAGAGTATCTCCTGAACCGCTGAGTACAGCCGGAGCCCAGGTCAGCAATTGCCAACGTCCAGGGATTCCTCCCACACCAAAGGGGCCACGACCAAAAGCTCTTGCTGCTCTTCAAGTAGCCAGGCAACCCCATTCACTGCCCCACAAGTCTTGGGGTTCTCTTTCTATAGCATCCCAAAGTTAAATTATATGTGCCTGCGCCGCTGAGTAGGCCCGGAGCCCAGCTCAGCAATTGCCAACGTCCAGGGATTCCTCCCACACCAAAGGGGCCACGACCAAAAGCTCTTGCTGCTCTTCAAGTAGCCAGGCAACCCCATTCACTGCCCCACAAACGCTGGGGCTGTCTCTTTCTGCAGCCTCCCAAAGTCCAAGACTATCTGCCTGGGCCGCTGAGTACAGCCTGAGCCCAGCCCAGCAATTGTCAACGTCCAGGGATTCCTCCCACACCAAAGGGGCCACGACCAAAAGCTCTTGCTGCTCTTCAAGTAGCCAGGCAACCCCATTCACTGCCCCACAAACGCTGGCTCTGTCTCTTTCTGCAGCCTCCCAAAGTCCAAGACTATCTGCCTGGGCCGCTGAGTACAGCCGGAGCCCAGCTCAGCAATTGCCAACGTCCCGGGATTCCTCCCACACCAAAGGGGCCACGACCAAAAGCTCTTGCTGCTCTTCAAGTAGCCAGGCAACCTCATTCACTGCCCCACAAGTCTTGGGGTTCTCTCTTTCTATAGCATCCCAAAGTCAAATTATATGTGCCTGCGCCGCAGAGTAGGCCCGGAGCCCAGCTCAGTATTTGCCAACGTCCAGGGATTCCTCCCACACCAAAGGGGCCACAACCAAAAGCTCCTGCTGCTCTTCAAGTAGCCAGGCAACCCCATTCACTGCCCCACAAACGCTGGTGCTGTCTCTTTCTGCAGCCTCCCAAAGTCCAAGAGTATCTCCTGAACCGCTGAGTACAGCCGGAGCCCAGCTCAGCAATTGTCAACGTCCAGGGATTCCTCCCACACCAAAGGGGCCACGACCAAAAGCTCTTGCTGCTCTTCAAGTAGCCAGGCAACCCCATTCACTGCCCCACAAGTCTTGGGGTTCTCTCTTTCTATAGCATCCCAAAGTTAAATTATATGTGCCTGCGCCGCTGAGTAGGCCCGGAGCCCAGCTCAGCAATTCCCAACTTCCAGGGATTCCTCCCACACCAAAGGGGCCACGACCAAAAGCTCTTGCTGCTCTTCAAGTAGCCAGGCAACCCCATTCACTGCCCCACAAACTCTGGTGCTTTCTCTTTCTGCAGCCTCCCAAAGTCAAAGAGTATCTGCCTGCACCGCTCAGCAGGCCCGAAGCCCAGCTCAGCAATTGTGAACGTCCAGGGATTCCTCCCACACCACAGAGGGCACGACCAAAAGCTCTTGCTGCTCTTCAAGTAGCCAGGCAACCCCATTCACTGCCCCACAAGTCTTGGGGTTCTCTCTTTCTATAGCATCCCAAAGTCAAATTATACGTGCCTGCGCCGCTGAGTAGGCCCAGAGCCCAGGTTAGCAATTGCCAACGTCCAGGGATTCCTCCCACACCAAAGGGGCCACGACCAAAAGCTCTTGCTGCTCTTCAAGTAGCCAGGCAACCCCAATCACAGCCCCACAAACGCTGGCTCTGTCTCTTTCTGCAGCCTCCCAAAGTCCACGATTATGTGCCTGGGCCGCTGAGTACAGCCGGAGACCAGCTCAGCAATTGCCAACGTCCAGGGATTCCTCCCACACCAACGGGGCCACGACCAAAAGCTCTTGCTGCTCTTCAAGTAGCCAGGCAACCCCATTCACTGCCCCACAAGTCTTGGGGCTCTGTCTTTCTATAGCATCCCAAAGTCAAATTATATGTGCCTGCGCCGCTGAGTAGGCCCGGAGCCCAGCTCAGCAATTGCCAACGTCCAGGGATTCCTCCCACACCAAAGGGGCCATGACCAAAAGCTCTTGCTACTCTTCAAGTAGCCAGGCAACCCCATTCACAGCCCCACAAACGCTGGCGCTGTCTCTTTCTGCAGCCTCCCAAAGTCCAAGATTATCTGCCTGGGCCGCTGAGTACAGCCGGAGCCCAGCTCAGCAATTGCCAACGTCCAGGGATTCCTCCCACACCAAAGGGGCCACGACCAAAAGCTCTTGCTGCTCTTCAAGTAGCCAGGCAACCTCATTCACTGCCCCACAAGTCTTGGGGTTCTCTCTTTCTATAGCATCCCAAAGTCAAATTATATGTGCCTGCGCCGCAGAGTAGGCCCGGAGCCCAGCTCAGTATTTGCCAACGTCCAGGGATTCCTCCCACACCAAAGGGGCCACAACCAAAAGCTCTTGCTGCTCTTCAAGTAGCCAGGCAACCCCATTCACTGCCCCACAAACGCTGGCTCTGTCTCTTTCTGCAGCCTCCCAAAGTCCAAGACTATCTGCCTGGGCCGCTGAGTACAGCCAGAGCCCAGCTCAGCAATTGCCAACGTCCAGGGATTCCTCCCACACCAAAGGGGCCACGACCAAAAGCTCTTGCTGCTCTTCAAGTAGACAGGCAACCCCATTCACTGCCCCACAAGTCTTGGAGTTCTCTCTTTCTATAGCATCCCAAAGTCAAATTATATGTGCCTGCGCCGCTGAGTAGGCCCGGAGCCCAGCTCAGTATTTGCGAAAGTCCAGGGATTCCTCCCACACCAAAGGGGCCACGACCAAAAGCTCCTGCTGCTCTTCAAGTAGCCAGGCAACCCCATTCACTGCCCCACAAACGCTGGCGCTGTCTCTTTCTGCAGCCTCCCAAAGTCCAAGACTATCTGCCTGTGCCGCTGAGTACAGCCGGAGCCCAGCTCAGTATTTGCCAACGTCCAGGGATTCCTCCCACACCTATGTTGCCACGACCAAAAGCTCTTGCTGCTCTTCAAGTAGCAGGGCAACCCTATTCACTGCCCCACAAGTCTTGGGGCTCTGTCTTTCTATAGCATCCCAAAGTCAAATTATATGTGCCTGCGCCGCTGAGTAGGCCCGGAGCCCAGCTCAGCAATTGCCAACGTCCAGGGATTCCTCCCACACCAAAGGGGCCATGACCAAAGGCTCTTGCTGCTCTTCAAGTAGCCAGGCAACCCCATTCACAGCCCCTCAAATGCTGGCTCTGTCTCTTTCTGCAGCCTCCCGAAGTCCAAGGCTATTGCCTGAACCGCTGACAACAGCCGGAGCCCAGCCCAGCAATTGCCAACGTCCAGGGATTCCTCCCACAACAAAGGGGCCATGACCAAAAGCTCTTGCTGCTCTTCAAGTAGCCAGGCAACCTCATTCACTGCCCCACAAGTCTTGGGGTTCTCTCTTTCTATAGCATCCCAAAGTCAAATTATATGTGCCTGCGCCGCAGAGTAGGCCCGGAGCCCAGCTCAGTATTTGCCAACGTCCAGGGATTCCTCCCACACCAAAGGGGCCACAACCAAAAGCTCCTGCTGCTCTTCAAGTAGCCAGGCAACCCCATTCACTGCCCCACAAACGCTGGTGCTGTCTCTTTCTGCAGCCTCCCAAAGTCCAAGAGTATCTCCTGAACCGCTGAGTACAGCCGGAGCCCAGCTCAGCAATTGTCAACGTCCAGGGATTCCTCCCACACCAAAGGGGCCACGACCAAAAGCTCTTGCTGCTCTTCAAGTAGCCAGGCAACCCCATTCACTGCCCCACAAGTCTTGGGGTTCTCTCTTTCTATAGCATCCCAAAGTTAAATTATATGTGCCTGCGCCGCTGAGTAGGCCCGGAGCCCAGCTCAGCAATTGCCAACGTCCAGGGATTCCTCCCACACCAAAGGGGCCACGACCAAAAGCTCTTGCTGCTCTTCAAGTAGCCAGGCAACCCCATTCACTGCCCCACAAACTCTGGTGCTTTCTCTTTCTGCAGCCTCCCAAAGTCAAAGAGTATCTGCCTGCACCGCTCAGCAGGCCCGAAGCCCAGCTCAGCAATTGTGAACGTCCAGGGATTCCTCCCACACCAAAGGGGCCACGACCAAAAGCTCTTGCTGCTCTTCAAGTAGCCAGGCAACCCCATTCACTGCCCCACAAGTCTTGGGGTTCTCTCTTTCTATAGCATCCCAAAGTCAAATTATATGTGCCTGCGCCGCTGAGTAGGCCCAGAGCCCAGGTTAGCAATTGCCAACGTCCAGGGATTCCTCCCACACCAAAGGGGCCATGACCAAAAGCTCTTGCTGCTCTTCAAGTAGCCAGGCAACCCCATTCACTGCCCCACAAACGCTGGGGCTGTCTCTTTCTGCAGCCTCCCAAAGTCCAAGAGTATCTCCTGAACCGCTGAGTACAGCCGGAGCCCAGGTCAGCAATTGCCAACGTCCAGGGATTCCTCCCACACCAAAGGGGCCACGACCAAAAGCTCTTGCTGCTCTTCAAGTAGCCAGGCAACCCCATTCACTGCCCCACAAGTCTTGGGGTTCTCTCTTTCTATAGCATCCCAAAGTTAAATTATATGTGCCTGCGCCGCTGAGTAGGCCCGGAGCCCAGCTCAGCAATTGCCAACGTCCAGGGATTCCTCCCACACCAAAGGGGCCACGACCAAAAGCTCTTGCTGCTCTTCAAGTAGCCAGGCAACCCCATTCACTGCCCCACAAACGCTGGGGCTGTCTCTTTCTGCAGCCTCCCAAAGTCCAAGACTATCTGCCTGGGCCGCTGAGTACAGCCTGAGCCCAGCCCAGCAATTGTGAACGTCCAGGGATTCCTCCCACACCAAAGGGGCCACGACCAAAAGCTCTTGCTGCTCTTCAAGTAGCCAGGCAACCCCATTCACTGCCCCACAAACGCTGGCTCTGTCTCTTTCTGCAGCCTCCCGAAGTCCAAGGCTATTGCCTGAACCGCTGACAACAGCCGGAGCCCAGCCCAGCAATTGCCAACGTCCAGGGATTCCTCCCACAACAAAGGGGCCATGACCAAAAGCTCTTGCTGCTCTTCAAGTAGCCAGGCAACCTCATTCACTGCCCCACAAGTCTTGGGGTTCTCTCTTTCTATAGCATCCCAAAGTCAAATTATATGTGCCTGCGCCGCAGAGTAGGCCCGGAGCCCAGCTCAGTATTTGCCAACGTCCAGGGATTCCTCCCACACCAAAGGGGCCACAACCAAAAGCTCCTGCTGCTCTTCAAGTAGCCAGGCAACCCCATTCACTGCCCCACAAACGCTGGTGCTGTCTCTTTCTGCAGCCTCCCAAAGTCCAAGAGTATCTCCTGAACCGCTGAGTACAGCCGGAGCCCAGCTCAGCAATTGTCAACGTCCAGGGATTCCTCCCACACCAAAGGGGCCACGACCAAAAGCTCTTGCTGCTCTTCAAGTAGCCAGGCAACCCCATTCACTGCCCCACAAGTCTTGGGGTTCTCTCTTTCTATAGCATCCCAAAGTTAAATTATATGTGCCTGCGCCGCTGAGTAGGCCCGGAGCCCAGCTCAGCAATTGCCAACGTCCAGGGATTCCTCCCACACCAAAGGGGCCACGACCAAAAGCTCTTGCTGCTCTTCAAGTAGCCAGGCAACCCCATTCACTGCCCCACAAACTCTGGTGCTTTCTCTTTCTGCAGCCTCCCAAAGTCAAAGAGTATCTGCCTGCACCGCTCAGCAGGCCCGAAGCCCAGCTCAGCAATTGTGAACGTCCAGGGATTCCTCCCACACCAAAGGGACCACGACCAAAAGCTCTTGCTGCTCTTCAAGTAGCCAGGCAACCCCATTCACTGCCCCACAAGTCTTGGGGTTCTCTCTTTCTATAGCATCCCAAAGTCAAATTATATGTGCCTGCGCCGCTGAGTAGGCCCAGAGCCCAGGTTAGCAATTGCCAACGTCCAGGGATTCCTCCCACACCAAAGGGGCCATGACCAAAAGCTCTTGCTGCTCTTCAAGTAGCCAGGCAACCCCATTCACTGCCCCACAAACGCTGGTGCTGTCTCTTTCTGCAGCCTCCCAAAGTCCAAGAGTATCTCCTGAACCGCTGAGTACAGCCGGAGCCCAGCTCAGCAATTGCCAACGTCCAGGGATTCCTCCCACACCAAAGGGGCCACGACCAAAAGCTCTTGCTGCTCTTCAAGTAGCCAGGCAACCCCATTCACTGCCCCACAAGTCTTGGGGTTCTCTCTTTCTATAGCATCCCAAAGTTAAATTATATGTGCCTGCGCCGCTGAGTAGGCCCGGAGCCCAGCTCAGCAATTGCCAACGTCCAGGGATTCCTCCCACACCAAAGGGGCCACGACCAAAAGCTCTTGCTGCTCTTCAAGTAGCCAGGCAACCCCATTCACTGCCCCACAAACGCTGGGGCTGTCTCTTTCTGCAGCCTCCCAAAGTCCAAGACTATCTGCCTGGGCCGCTGAGTACAGCCTGAGCCCAGCCCAGCAATTGTGAACGTCCAGGGATTCCTCCCACACCAAAGGGGCCACGACCAAAAGCTCTTGCTGCTCTTCAAGTAGCCAGGCAACCCCATTCACTGCCCCACAAACGCTGGCTCTGTCTCTTTCTGCAGCCTCCCAAAGTCCAAGACTATCTGCCTGGGCCGCTGAGTACAGCCGGAGCCCAGCTCAGCAATTGCCAACGTCCCGGGATTCCTCCCACACCAAAGGGGCCACGACCAAAAGCTCTTGCTGCTCTTCAAGTAGCCAGGCAACCTCATTCACTGCCCCACAAGTCTTGGGGTTCTCTCTTTCTATAGCATCCCAAAGTCAAATTATATGTGCCTGCGCCGCTGAGTAGGCCCGGAGCCCAGCTCAGTATTTGCCAACGTCCAGGGATTCCTCCCACACCAAAGGGGCCACAACCAAAAGCTCCTGCTGCTCTTCAAGTAGCCAGGCAACCCCATTCACTGCCCCACAAACGCTGGTGCTGTCTCTTTCTGCAGCCTCCCAAAGTCCAAGAGTATCTCCTGAACCGCTGAGTACAGCCGGAGCCCAGCTCAGCAATTGTCAACGTCCAGGGATTCCTCCCACACCAAAGGGGCCACGACCAAAAGCTCTTGCTGCTCTTCAAGTAGCCAGGCAACCCCATTCACTGCCCCACAAGTCTTGGGGTTCTCTCTTTCTATAGCATCCCAAAGTTAAATTATATGTGCCTGCGCCGCTGAGTAGAGCCGGAGCCCAGCTCAGCAATTGCCAACTTCCAGGGATTCCTCCCACACCAAAGGGGCCACGACCAAAAGCTCTTGCTGCTCTTCAAGTAGCCAGGCAACCCCATTCACTGCCCCACAAACTCTGGTGCTTTCTCTTTCTGCAGCCTCCCAAAGTCAAAGAGTATCTGCCTGCACCGCTCAGCAGGCCCGAAGCCCAGCTCAGCAATTGTGAACGTCCAGGGATTCCTCCCACACCACAGAGGGCACGACCAAAAGCTCTTGCTGCTCTTCAAGTAGCCAGGCAACCCCATTCACTGCCCCACAAGTCTTGGGGTTCTCTCTTTCTATAGCATCCCAAAGTCAAATTATATGTGCCTGCGCCGCTGAGTAGGCCCAGAGCCCAGGTTAGCAATTGCCAACGTCCAGGGATTCCTCCCACACCAAAGGGGCCATGACCAAAAGCTCTTGCTGCTCTTCAAGTAGCCAGGCAACCCCAATCACAGCCCCACAAACGCTGGCTCTGTCTCTTTCTGCAGCCTCCCAAAGTCCACGATTATGTGCCTGGGCCGCTGAGTACAGCCGGAGCCCAGCTCAGCAATTGCCAACGTCCAGGGATTCCTCCCACACCAACGGGGCCACGACCAAAAGCTCTTGCTGCTCTTCAAGTAGCCAGGCAACCCCATTCACTGCCCCACAAGTCTTGGGGCTCTGTCTTTCTATAGCATCCCAAAGTCAAATTATATGTGCCTGCGCCGCTGAGTAGGCCCGGAGCCCAGCTCAGCAATTGCCAACGTCCAGGGATTCCTCCCACACCAAAGGGGCCATGACCAAAAGCTCTTGCTACTCTTCAAGTAGCCAGGCAACCCCATTCACAGCCCCACAAACGCTGGCGCTGTCTCTTTCTGCAGCCTCCCAAAGTCCAAGATTATCTGCCTGGGCCGCTGAGTACAGCCGGAGCCCAGCTCAGCAATTGCCAACGTCCAGGGATTCCTCCCACACCAAAGGGGCCACGACCAAAAGCTCTTGCTGCTCTTCAAGTAGCCAGGCAACCTCATTCACTGCCCCACAAGTCTTGGGGTTCTCTCTTTCTATAGCATCCCAAAGTCAAATTATATGTGCCTGCGCCGCAGAGTAGGCCCGGAGCCCAGCTCAGTATTTGCCAACGTCCAGGGATTCCTCCCACACCAAAGGGGCCACAACCAAAAGCTCTTGCTGCTCTTCAAGTAGCCAGGCAACCCCATTCACTGCCCCACAAACGCTGGCGCTGTCTCTTTCTGCAGCCTCCCAAAGTCCAAGATTATCTGCCTGGGCCGCTGAGTACAGCCAGAGCCCAGCTCAGCAATTGCCAACGTCCAGGGATTCCTCCCACACCAAAGGGGCCACGACCAAAAGCTCTTGCTGCTCTTCAAGTAGACAGGCAACCCCATTCACTGCCCCACAAGTCTTGGAGTTCTCTCTTTCTATAGCATCCCAAAGTCAAATTATATGTGCCTGCGCCGCTGAGTAGGCCCGGAGGCCAGCTCAGTATTTGCGAAAGTCCAGGGATTCCTCCCACACCAAAGGGGCCACGACCAAAAGCTCCTGCTGCTCTTCAAGTAGCCAGGCAACCCCATTCACTGCCCCACAAACGCTGGCGCTGTCTCTTTCTGCAGCCTCCCAAAGTCCAAGACTATCTGCCTGTGCCGCTGAGTACAGCCGGAGCCCAGCTCAGTATTTGCCAACGTCCAGGGATTCCTCCCACACCTATGTTGCCACGACCAAAAGCTCTTGCTGCTCTTCAAGTAGCAGGGCAACCCTATTCACTGCCCCACAAGTCTTGGGGCTCTGTCTTTCTATAGCATCCCAAAGTCAAATTATATGTGCCTGCGCCGCTGAGTAGGCCCGGAGCCCAGCTCAGCAATTGCCAACGTCCAGGGATTCCTCCCACACCAAAGGGGCCATGACCAAAAGCTCTTGCTACTCTTCAAGTAGCCAGGCAACCCCATTCACAGCCCCACAAACGCTGGCGCTGTCTCTTTCTGCAGCCTCCCAAAGTCCAAGATTATCTGCCTGGGCCGCTGAGTACAGCCGGAGCCCAGCTCAGCAATTGCCAACGTCCAGGGATTCCTCCCACACCAAAGGGGCCATGACCAAAGGCTCTTGCTGCTCTTCAAGTAGCCAGGCAACCCCATTCACAGCCCCTCAAATGCTGGCTCTGTCTCTTTCTGCAGCCTCCCGAAGTCCAAGGCTATTGCCTGAACCGCTGACAACAGCCGGAGCCCAGCCCAGCAATTGCCAACGTCCAGGGATTCCTCCCACAACAAAGGGGCCATGACCAAAAGCTCTTGCTGCTCTTCAAGTAGCCAGGCAACCTCATTCACTGCCCCACAAGTCTTGGGGTTCTCTCTTTCTATAGCATCCCAAAGTCAAATTATATGTGCCTGCGCCGCAGAGTAGGCCCGGAGCCCAGCTCAGTATTTGCCAACGTCCAGGGATTCCTCCCACACCAAAGGGGCCACAACCAAAAGCTCCTGCTGCTCTTCAAGTAGCCAGGCAACCCCATTCACTGCCCCACAAACGCTGGTGCTGTCTCTTTCTGCAGCCTCCCAAAGTCCAAGAGTATCTCCTGAACCGCTGAGTACAGCCGGAGCCCAGCTCAGCAATTGTCAACGTCCAGGGATTCCTCCCACACCAAAGGGGCCACGACCAAAAGCTCTTGCTGCTCTTCAAGTAGCCAGGCAACCCCATTCACTGCCCCACAAGTCTTGGGGTTCTCTCTTTCTATAGCATCCCAAAGTTAAATTATATGTGCCTGCGCCGCTGAGTAGGCCCGGAGCCCAGCTCAGCAATTGCCAACGTCCAGGGATTCCTCCCACACCAAAGGGGCCACGACCAAAAGCTCTTGCTGCTCTTCAAGTAGCCAGGCAACCCCATTCACTGCCCCACAAACTCTGGTGCTTTCTCTTTCTGCAGCCTCCCAAAGTCAAAGAGTATCTGCCTGCACCGCTCAGCAGGCCCGAAGCCCAGCTCAGCAATTGTGAACGTCCAGGGATTCCTCCCACACCAAAGGGGCCACGACCAAAAGCTCTTGCTGCTCTTCAAGTAGCCAGGCAACCCCATTCACTGCCCCACAAGTCTTGGGGTTCTCTCTTTCTATAGCATCCCAAAGTCAAATTATATGTGCCTGCGCCGCTGAGTAGGCCCAGAGCCCAGGTTAGCAATTGCCAACGTCCAGGGATTCCTCCCACACCAAAGGGGCCATGACCAAAAGCTCTTGCTGCTCTTCAAGTAGCCAGGCAACCCCATTCACTGCCCCACAAACGCTGGTGCTGTCTCTTTCTGCAGCCTCCCAAAGTCCAAGAGTATCTCCTGAACCGCTGAGTACAGCCGGAGCCCAGCTCAGCAATTGCCAACGTCCAGGGATTCCTCCCACACCAAAGGGGCCACGACCAAAAGCTCTTGCTGCTCTTCAAGTAGCCAGGCAACCCCATTCACTGCCCCACAAGTCTTGGGGTTCTCTCTTTCTATAGCATCCCAAAGTTAAATTATATGTGCCTGCGCCGCTGAGTAGGCCCGGAGCCCAGCTCAGCAATTGCCAACGTCCAGGGATTCCTCCCACACCAAAGGGGCCACGACCAAAAGCTCTTGCTGCTCTTCAAGTAGCCAGGCAACCCCATTCACTGCCCCACAAACGCTGGGGCTGTCTCTTTCTGCAGCCTCCCAAAGTCCAAGACTATCTGCCTGGGCCGCTGAGTACAGCCAGAGCCCAGCCCAGCAATTGCCAACGTCCAGGGATTCCTCCCACACCAAAGGGGCCACGACCAAAAGCTCTTGCTGCTCTTCAAGTAGCCAGGCAACCCCATTCACTGCCCCACAAACGCTGGGGCTGTCTCTTTCTGCAGCCTCCCAAAGTCCAAGACTATCTGCCTGGGCCGCTGAGTACAGCCAGAGCCCAGCCCAGCAATTGTGAACGTCCAGGGATTCCTCCCACACCAAAGGGGCCACGACCAAAAGCTCTTGCTGCTCTTCAAGTAGCCAGGCAACCCCATTCACTGCCCCACAAACTCTGGTGCTTTCTCTTTCTGCAGCCTCCCAAAGTCAAAGAGTATCTGCCTGCACCGCTCAGCAGGCCCGAAGCCCAGCTCAGCAATTGTGAACGTCCAGGGATTCCTCCCACACCAAAGGGGCCACGACCAAAAGCTCTTGCTGCTCTTCAAGTAGGCAGGCAACCCCATTCACTGCCCCACAAGTCTTGGGGTTCTCTCTTTGTGTAGCATCCCAAAGTCAAATTATATGTGCCTGCGCCGCTGAGTAGGCCCGGAGCCCAGCTCAGCAATTGCCAACGTCCAGGGATTCCTCCCACACCAAAGGGGCCACGACCAAAAGCTCCTGCTGCTCTTCAAGTAGCCAGGCAACCCCATTCACTGCCCCACAAACGCTGGCGCTGTCTCTTTCTGCAGCCTCCCAAAGTCCAAGATAATCTGCCTGAACCGCTGAGTACAGCCGGAGCCCAGGTCAGTATTTGCCAACGTCCAGGGATTCCTCCCACACCAAAGGGGCCACGACCAAAAGCTCTTGCTGCTCTTCAAGTAGCAGGGCAACCCTATTCACTGCCCCACAACTCTTGGGGCTCTCTCTTTCTATAGCATCCCAAAGTCAAATTATATGTGCCTGCGCCGCTGAGTAGGCCCGGAGCCCAGCTCAGCAATTGCGAACGTCCAGGGATTCCTCCCACACCAAAGGGGCCATGACCAAAAGCTCTTGCTACTCTTCAAGTAGCCAGGCAACCCCATTCACTGCCCCACAAACGCTGGCGCTGTCTCTTTCTGCAGCCTCCCAAAGTCCAAGACTATCTGCCTGGGCCGCTGAGTACAGCCGGAGCCCAGCTCAGCAGTTCTCAACGTCCCGGGATTCCTCCCACACCAAAGGGGCCACAACCAAAAGCTCCTGCTGCTCTTCAAGTAGCCAGGCAACCCCATTCACTGCCCCACAAACGCTGGTGCTGTCTCTTTCTGCAGCCTCCCAAAGTCCAAGAGTATCTCCTGAACCGCTGAGTACAGCCGGAGCCCAGCTCAGCAATTGTCAACGTCCAGGGATTCCTCCCACACCAAAGGGGCCACGACCAAAAGCTCTTGCTGCTCTTCAAGTAGCCAGGCAACCCCATTCACTGCCCCACAAGTCTGGGGGTTCTCTCTTTCTATAGCATCCCAAAGTCAAATTATATGTGCCTGCGCCGCTGAGTAGGCCCAGAGCACAGCTTAGCAATTGCCAACGTCCAGGGATTCCTCCCACACCAAAGGGGCCACGACCAAAAGCTCTTGCTGCTCTTCAAGTAGCCAGGCAACCCCATTCACTGCCCCACAAACGCTGGCTCTGTCTCTTTCTGCAGCCTCCCAAAGTCCAAGACTATCTGCCTGGGCCGCTGAGTACAGCCGGAGCCCAGCTCAGCAATTGCCAACGTCCAGGGATTCCTCCCACACCAAAGGGGCCACGACCAAAAGCTCTTGCTGCTCTTCAAGTAGACAGGCAACCCCATTCACTGCCCCACAAGTCTTGGAGTTCTCTCTTTCTATAGCATCCCAAAGTCAAATTATATGTGTCTGCGCCGCTGAGTAGGCCCAGAGCCCAGGTTAGCAATTACCAACGTCCAGGGATTCCTCCCACACCAAAGGGGCCATGACCAAAAGCTCTTGCTGCTCTTCAAGTAGGCAGGAAACCCCATTCACTGCCCCACAAGTCTTGGGGTTCTCTCTTTCTATAGCATCCCAAAGTCAAATTATATGTGCCTGCGCCGCTGAGTAGGCCCGGAGCCCAGCTCAGCAATTGCCAACGTCCAGGGATTCCTCCCACACCAAAGGGGCCACGACCAAAAGCTCCTGCTGCTCTTCAAGTAGCCAGGCAACCCCATTCACTGCCCCACAAACGCTGGCGCTGTCTCTTTCTGCAGCCTCCCAAAGTCCAAGACTATCTGCCTGAACCGCTGAGTACAGCCGGAGCCCAGCTCAGTATTTGCCAACGTCCAGGGATTCCTCCCACACCTATGTTGCCACGACCAAAAGCTCTTGCTGCTCTTCAAGTAGCAGGGCAACCCTATTCACTGCCCCACAAGTCTTGGGGCTCTGTCTTTCTATAGCATCCCAAAGTCAAATTATATGTGCCTGCGCCGCTGAGTAGGCCCGGAGCCCAGCTCAGCAATTGCCAACGTCCAGGGATTCCTCCCACACCAAAGGGGCCATGACCAAAAGCTCTTGCTACTCTTCAAGTAGCCAGGCAACCCCATTCACAGCCCCACAAACGCTGGCGCTGTCTCTTTCTGCAGCCTCCCAAAGTCCAAGACTATCTGCCTGGGCCGCTGAGTACAGCCGGAGCCCAGCTCAGCAATTGCCAACGTCCAGGGATTCCTCCCACACCAAAGGGGCCATGACCAAAGGCTCTTGCTGCTCTTCAAGTAGCCAGGCAACCCCATTCACAGCCCCTCAAATGCTGGCTCTGTCTCTTTCTGCAGCCTCCCGAAGTCCAAGGCTATTGCCTGAACCGCTGACAACAGCCGGAGCCCAGCTCAGCAATTGCCAACGTCCAGGGATTCCTCCCACACCAAAGGGGCCACGACCAAAAGCTCTTGCTGCTCTTCAAGTAGCCAGGCAACCCCATTCACTGCCCCACAAGTCTTGGGGTTCTCTCTTTCTATAGCATCCCAAAGTTAAATTATATGTGCCTGCGCCGCTGAGTAGGCCCGGAGCCCAGCTCAGCAATTGCCAACGTCCAGGGATTCCTCCCACACCAAAGGGGCCACGACCAAAAGCTCTTGCTGCTCTTCAAGTAGCCAGGCAACCCCATTCACTGCCCCACAAACGCTGGGGCTGTCTCTTTCTGCAGCCTCCCAAAGTCCAAGACTATCTGCCTGGGCCGCTGAGTACAGCCAGAGCCCAGCCCAGCAATTGCCAACGTCCAGGGATTCCTCCCACACCAAAGGGACCACGACCAAAAGCTCTTGCTGCTCTTCAATCAGCCAGGCAACCCCATTCACTGCCCCACAAACGCTGGGGCTGTCTCTTTCTGCAGCCTCCCAAAGTCCAAGACTATCTGCCTGGGCTGCTGAGTACAGCCGGAGCCCAGCGCAGCAATTGTGAACGTCCAGGGATTCCTCCCACACCAAAGGGGCCACGACCAAAAGCTCTTGCTGCTCTTCAAGTAGCCAGGCAACCCCATTCACTGCCCCACAAACTCTGGTGCTTTCTCTTTCTGCAGCCTCCCAAAGTCAAAGAGTATCTGCCTGCACCGCTCAGCAGGCCCGAAGCCCAGCTCAGCAATTGTGAACGTCCAGGGATTCCTCCCACACCAAAGGGGCCACGACCAAAAGCTCTTGCTGCTCTTCAAGTAGCCAGGCAACCCCATTCACTGCCCCACAAGTCTTGGGGTTCTCTCTTTGTGTAGCATCCCAAAGTCAAATTATATGTGCCTGCGCCGCTGAGTAGGCCCGGAGCCCAGCTCAGTAATTGCCAACGTCCAGGGATTCCTCCCACACCAAAGGGGCCACGACCAAAAGCTCCTGCTGCTCTTCAAGTAGCCAGGCAACCCCATTCACTGCCCCACAAACGCTGGCGCTGTCTCTTTCTGCAGCCTCCCAAAGTCCAAGATAATCTGCCTGAACCGCTGAGTACAGCCGGAGCCCAGGTCAGTATTTGCCAACGTCCAGGGATTCCTCCCACACCTATGTTGCCACGACCAAAAGCTCTTGCTGCTCTTCAAGTAGCAGGGCAACCCTATTCACTGCCCCACAAGTCTTGGGGCTCTCTCTTTCTATAGCATCCCAAAGTCAAATTATATGTGCCTGCGCCGCTGAGTAGGCCCGGAGCCCAGCTCAGCAATTGCGAACGTCCAGGGATTCCTCCCACACCAAAGGGGCCATGACCAAAAGCTCTTGCTACTCTTCAAGTAGCCAGGCAACCCCATTCACTGCCCCACAAACGCTGGCGCTGTCTCTTTCTGCAGCCTCCCAAAGTCCAAGACTATCTGCCTGGGCCGCTGAGTACAGCCGGAGCCCAGCTCAGCAATTGCCAACGTCCAGGGATTCCTCCCACACCAAAGGGGCCACGACCAAAAGCTCTTGCTGCTCTTCAAGTAGCCAGGCAACCCCATTCACTGCCCCACAAGTCTGGGGGTTCTCTCTTTCTATAGCATCCCAAAGTCAAATTATATGTGCCTGCGCCGCTGAGTAGGCCCAGAGCCCAGCTTAGCAATTGCCAACGTCCAGGGATTCCTCCCACACCAAAGGGGCCACGACCAAAAGCTCTTGCTGCTCTTCAAGTAGCCAGGCAACCCCATTCACTGCCCCACAAACGCTGGCGCTGTCTCTTTCTGCAGCCTCCCAAAGTCCAAGACTATCTGCCTGGGCCGCTGAGTACAGCCGGAGCCAAGCTCAGCAATTGCCAACGGCCAGGGATTCCTCCCACACCAAAGGGGCCACGACCAAAAGCTCTTGCTGCTCTTCAGGTAGCCAGGCAACCCCATTCACTGCCCCACAAGTCTTGGGGTTCTCTCTTTCTATAGCATCCCAAAGTCAAATTATATGTGCCTGCGCCGCTGAGTAGGCCCGGAGCCCAGCTCAGTATTTGCGAAAGTCCAGGGATTCCTCCCACACCAAAGGGGCCACGACCAAAAGCTCTTGCTGCTCTTCAAGTAGCCAGGCAACCCCATTCACTGCCCCACAAACGCTGGCTCTGTCTCTTTCTGCAGCCTCCCAAAGTCCAAGACTATCTGCCTGGGCCGCTGAGTACAGCCGGAGCCCAGCTCAGCAATTGCCAACGTCCAGGGATTCCTCCCACACCAAAGGGGCCACGACCAAAAGCTCTTGCTGCTCTTCAAGTAGACAGGCAACCCCATTCACTGCCCCACAAGTCTTGGAGTTCTCTCTTTCTATAGCATCCCAAAGTCAAATTATATGTGCCTGCGCCGCTGAGTAGGCCCAGAGCCCAGGTTAGCAATTACCAACGTCCAGGGATTCCTCCCACACCAAAGGGGCCATGACCAAAAGCTCTTGCTGCTCTTCAAGTAGGCAGGAAACCCCATTCACTGCCCCACAAGTCTTGGGGTTCTCTCTTTCTATAGCATCCCAAAGTCAAATTATATGTGCCTGCGCCGCTGAGTAGGCCCGGAGCCCAGCTCAGCAATTGCCAACGTCCAGGGATTCCTCCCACACCAAAGGGGCCACGACCAAAAGCTCCTGCTGCTCTTCAAGTAGCCAGGCAACCCCATTCACTGCCCCACAAACGCTGGCGCTGTCTCTTTCTGCAGCCTCCCAAAGTCCAAGACTATCTGCCTGAACCGCTGAGTACAGCCGGAGCCCAGCTCAGTATTTGCCAACGTCCAGGGATTCCTCCCACACCTATGTTGCCACGACCAAAAGCTCTTGCTGCTCTTCAAGTAGCAGGGCAACCCTATTCACTGCCCCACAAGTCTTGGGGCTCTGTCTTTCTATAGCATCCCAAAGTCAAATTATATGTGCCTGCGCCGCTGAGTAGGCCCGGAGCCCAGCTCAGCAATTGCCAACGTCCAGGGATTCCTCCCACACCAAAGGGGCCATGACCAAAAGCTCTTGCTACTCTTCAAGTAGCCAGGCAACCCCATTCACAGCCCCACAAACGCTGGCGCTGTCTCTTTCTGCAGCCTCCCAAAGTCCAAGACTATCTGCCTGGGCCGCTGAGTACAGCCGGAGCCCAGCTCAGCAATTGCCAACGTCCAGGGATTCCTCCCACACCAAAGGGGCCATGACCAAAGGCTCTTGCTGCTCTTCAAGTAGCCAGGCAACCCCATTCACAGCCCCTCAAATGCTGGCTCTGTCTCTTTCTGCAGCCTCCCGAAGTCCAAGGCTATTGCCTGAACCGCTGACAACAGCCGGAGCCCAGCCCAGCAATTGCCAACGTCCAGGGATTCCTCCCACAACAAAGGGGCCATGACCAAAAGCTCTTGCTGCTCTTCAAGTAGCCAGGCAACCTCATTCACTGCCCCACAAGTCTTGGGGTTCTCTCTTTCTATAGCATCCCAAAGTCAAATTATATGTGCCTGCGCCGCAGAGTAGGCCCGGAGCCCAGCTCAGTATTTGCCAACGTCCAGGGATTCCTCCCACACCAAAGGGGCCACAACCAAAAGCTCCTGCTGCTCTTCAAGTAGCCAGGCAACCCCATTCACTGCCCCACAAACGCTGGTGCTGTCTCTTTCTGCAGCCTCCCAAAGTCCAAGAGTATCTCCTGAACCGCTGAGTACAGCTGGATCCCAGCTCAGCAATTGTCAACGTCCAGGGATTCCTCCCACACCAAAGGGGCCACGACCAAAAGCTCTTGCTGCTCTTCAAGTAGCCAGGCAACCCCATTCACTGCCCCACAAGTCTTGGGGTTCTCTCTTTCTATAGCATCCCAAAGTTAAATTATATGTGCCTGCGCCGCTGAGTAGGCCCGGAGCCCAGCTCAGCAATTGCCAACGTCCAGGGATTCCTCCCACACCAAAGGGGCCACGACCAAAAGCTCTTGCTGCTCTTCAAGTAGCCAGGCAACCCCATTCACTGCCCCACAAACTCTGGTGCTTTCTCTTTCTGCAGCCTCCCAAAGTCAAAGAGTATCTGCCTGCACCGCTCAGCAGGCCCGAAGCCCAGCTCAGCAATTGTGAACGTCCAGGGATTCCTCCCACACCAAAGGGGCCACGACCAAAAGCTCTTGCTGCTCTTCAAGTAGCCAGGCAACCCCATTCACTGCCCCACAAGTCTTGGGGTTCTCTCTTTCTATAGCATCCCAAAGTCAAATTATATGTGCCTGCGCCGCTGAGTAGGCCCAGAGCCCAGGTTAGCAATTGCCAACGTCCAGGGATTCCTCCCACACCAAAGGGGCCATGACCAAAAGCTCTTGCTGCTCTTCAAGTAGCCAGGACACCCCATTCACTGTCCCACAAACGCTGGTGCTGTCTCTTTCTGCAGCCTCCCAAAGTCCAAGAGTATCTCCTGAACCGCTGAGTACAGCCGGAGCCCAGCTCAGCAATTGCCAACGTCCAGGGATTCCTCCCACAGCAACGGGGCCACGACCAAAAGCTCTTGCTGCTCTTCAAGTAGCCAGGCAACCCCATTCACTGCCCCACAAGTCTTGGGGTTCTCTCTTTCTATAGCATCCCAAAGTTAAATTATATGTGCCTGCGCCGCTGAGTAGGCCCGGAGCCCAGCTCAGCAATTGCCAACGTCCAGGGATTCCTCCCACACCAAAGGGGCCACGACCAAAAGCTCTTGCTGCTCTTCAAGTAGCCAGGCAACCCCATTCACTGCCCCACAAACGCTGGGGCTGTCTCTTTCTGCAGCCTCCCAAAGTCCAAGACTATCTGCCTGGGCCGCTGAGTACAGCCAGAGCCCAGCCCAGCAATTGCCAACGTCCAGGGATTCCTCCCACACCAAAGGGACCACGACCAAAAGCTCTTGCTGCTCTTCAATCAGCCAGGCAACCCCATTCACTGCCCCACAAACGCTGGGGCTGTCTCTTTCTGCAGCCTCCCAAAGTCCAAGACTATCTGCCTGGGCTGCTGAGTACAGCCGGAGCCCAGCGCAGCAATTGTGAACGTCCAGGGATTCCTCCCACACCAAAGGGGCCACGACCAAAAGCTCTTGCTGCTCTTCAAGTAGCCAGGCAACCCCATTCACTGCCCCACAAACTCTGGTGCTTTCTCTTTCTGCAGCCTCCCAAAGTCAAAGAGTATCTGCCTGCACCGCTCAGCAGGCCCGAAGCCCAGCTCAGCAATTGTGAACGTCCAGGGATTCCTCCCACACCAAAGGGGCCACGACCAAAAGCTCTTGCTGCTCTTCAAGTAGGCAGGCAACCCCATTCACTGCCCCACAAGTCTTGGGGTTCTCTCTTTGTGTAGCATCCCAAAGTCAAATTATATGTGCCTGCGCCGCTGAGTAGGCCCGGAGCCCAGCTCAGTATTTGCCAACGTCCAGGGATTCCTCCCACACCAAAGGGGCCACGACCAAAAGCTCCTGCTGCTCTTCAAGTAGCCAGGCAACCCCATTCACTGCCCCACAAACGCTGGCGCTGTCTCTTTCTGCAGCCTCCCAAAGTCCAAGATAATCTGCCTGAACCGCTGAGTACAGCCGGAGCCCAGGTCAGTATTTGCCAACGTCCAGGGATTCCTCCCACACCTATGTTGCCACGACCAAAAGCTCTTGCTGCTCTTCAAGTAGCAGGGCAACCCTATTCACTGCCCCACAACTCTTGGGGCTCTCTCTTTCTATAGCATCCCAAAGTCAAATTATATGTGCCTGCGCCGCTGAGTAGGCCCGGAGCCCAGCTCAGCAATTGCGAACGTCCAGGGATTCCTCCCACACCAAAGGGGCCATGACCAAAAGCTCTTGCTACTCTTCAAGTAGCCAGGCAACCCCATTCACTGCCCCACAAACGCTGGCGCTGTCTCTTTCTGCAGCCTCCCAAAGTCCAAGACTATCTGCCTGGGCCGCTGAGTACAGCCGGAGCCCAGCTCAGCAATTGTGAACGTCCCGGGATTCCTCCCACACCAAAGGGGCCACGACCAAAAGCTCTTGCTGCTCTTCAAGTAGCCAGGCAACCCCATTCACTGCCCCACAAACGCTGGTGCTGTCTCTTTCTGCAGCCTCCCAAAGTCCAAGACTATCTGCCTGGGCCGCTGAGTACAGCCGGAGCCAAGCTCAGCAATTGCCAACGGCCAGGGATTCCTCCCACACCAAAGGGGCCACAACCAAAAGCTCCTGCTGCTCTTCAAGTAGCCAGGCAACCCCATTCACTGCCCCACAAACGCTGGTGCTGTCTCTTTCTGCAGCCTCCCAAAGTCCAAGAGTATCTCCTGAACCGCTGAGTACAGCTGGAGCCCAGCTCAGCAATTGTCAACGTCCAGGGATTCCTCCCACACCAAAGGGGCCACGACCAAAAGCTCTTGCTGCTCTTCAAGTAGCCAGGCAACCCCATTCACTGCCCCACAAGTCTTGGGGTTCTCTCTTTCTATAGCATCCCAAAGTTAAATTATATGTGCCTGCGCCGCTGAGTAGGCCCGGAGCCCAGCTCAGCAATTGCCAACGTCCAGGGATTCCTCCCACACCAAAGGGGCCACGACCAAAAGCTCTTGCTGCTCTTCAAGTAGCCAGGCAACCCCATTCACTGCCCCACAAACTCTGGTGCTTTCTCTTTCTGCAGCCTCCCAAAGTCAAAGAGTATCTGCCTGCACCGCTCAGCAGGCCCGAAGCCCAGCTCAGCAATTGTGAACGTCCAGGGATTCCTCCCACACCAAAGGGGCCACGACCAAAAGCTCTTGCTGCTCTTCAAGTAGCCAGGCAACCCCATTCACTGCCCCACAAGTCTTGGGGTTCTCTCTTTCTATAGCATCCCAAAGTCAAATTATATGTGCCTGCGCCGCTGAGTAGGCCCAGAGCCCAGGTTAGCAATTGCCAACGTCCAGGGATTCCTCCCACACCAAAGGGGCCATGACCAAAAGCTCTTGCTGCTCTTCAAGTAGCCAGGACACCCCATTCACTGTCCCACAAACGCTGGTGCTGTCTCTTTCTGCAGCCTCCCAAAGTCCAAGAGTATCTCCTGAACCGCTGAGTACAGCCGGAGCCCAGCTCAGCAATTGCCAACGTCCAGGGATTCCTCCCACACCAACGGGGCCACGACCAAAAGCTCTTGCTGCTCTTCAAGTAGCCAGGCAACCCCATTCACTGCCCCACAAGTCTTGGGGTTCTCTCTTTCTATAGCATCCCAAAGTTAAATTATATGTGCCTGCGCCGCTGAGTAGGCCCGGAGCCCAGCTCAGCAATTGCCAACGTCCAGGGATTCCTCCCACACCAAAGGGGCCACGACCAAAAGCTCTTGCTGCTCTTCAAGTAGCCAGGCAACCCCATTCACTGCCCCACAAACGCTGGGGCTGTCTCTTTCTGCAGCCTCCCAAAGTCCAAGACTATCTGCCTGGGCCGCTGAGTACAGCCAGAGCCCAGCCCAGCAATTGCCAACGTCCAGGGATTCCTCCCACACCAAAGGGACCACGACCAAAAGCTCTTGCTGCTCTTCAATCAGCCAGGCAACCCCATTCACTGCCCCACAAACGCTGGGGCTGTCTCTTTCTGCAGCCTCCCAAAGTCCAAGACTATCTGCCTGGGCTGCTGAGTACAGCCGGAGCCCAGCGCAGCAATTGTGAACGTCCAGGGATTCCTCCCACACCAAAGGGGCCACGACCAAAAGCTCTTGCTGCTCTTCAAGTAGCCAGGCAACCCCATTCACTGCCCCACAAACTCTGGTGCTTTCTCTTTCTGCAGCCTCCCAAAGTCAAAGAGTATCTGCCTGCACCGCTCAGCAGGCCCGAAGCCCAGCTCAGCAATTGTGAACGTCCAGGGATTCCTCCCACACCAAAGGGGCCACGACCAAAAGCTCTTGCTGCTCTTCAAGTAGCCAGGCAACCCCATTCACTGCCCCACAAGTCTTGGGGTTCTCTCTTTGTGTAGCATCCCAAAGTCAAATTATATGTGCCTGCGCCGCTGAGTAGGCCCGGAGCCCAGCTCAGCAATTGCCAACGTCCAGGGATTCCTCCCACACCAAAGGGGCCACGACCAAAAGCTCCTGCTGCTCTTCAAGTAGCCAGGCAACCCCATTCACTGCCCCACAAACGCTGGCGCTGTCTCTTTCTGCAGCCTCCCAAAGTCCAAGATAATCTGCCTGAACCGCTGAGTACAGCCGGAGCCCAGGTCAGTATTTGCCAACGTCCAGGGATTCCTCCCACACCTATGTTGCCACGACCAAAAGCTCTTGCTGCTCTTCAAGTAGCAGGGCAACCCTATTCACTGCCCCACAACTCTTGGGGCTCTCTCTTTCTATAGCATCCCAAAGTCAAATTATATGTGCCTGCGCCGCTGAGTAGGCCCGGAGCCCAGCTCAGCAATTGCCAACGTCCAGGGATTCCTCCCACACCAAAGGGGCCATGACCAAAAGCTCTTGCTACTCTTCAAGTAGCCAGGCAACCCCATTCACTGCCCCACAAACGCTGGCGCTGTCTCTTTCTGCAGCCTCCCAAAGTCCAAGACTATCTGCCTGGGCCGCTGAGTACAGCCGGAGCCCAGCTCAGCAGTTCTCAACGTCCCGGGATTCCTCCCACACCAAAGGGGCCACGACCAAAAGCTCTTGCTGCTCTTCAAGTAGCCAGGCAACCCCATTCACTGCCCCACAAACGCTGGTGCTGTCTCTTTCTGCAGCCTCCCAAAGTCCAAGACTATCTGCCTGGGCCGCTGAGTACAGCCGGAGCCAAGCTCAGCAATTGCCAACGGCCAGGGATTCCTCCCACACCAAAGGGGCCACGACCAAAAGCTCTTGCTGCTCTTCAAGTAGCCAGGCAACCCCATTCACTGCCCCACAAGTCTTGGGGTTCTCTCTTTCTATAGCATCCCAAAGTCAAATTATATGTGCCTGCGCCGCTGAGTAGGCAGAGCCCAGCTCAGCAATTGCGAACGTCCAGGGATTCCTCCCACACCAAAGGGGCCATGACCAAAAGCTCTTGCTACTCTTCAAGTAGCCAGGCAACCCCATTCACTGCCCCACAAACGCTGGCGCTGTCTCTTTCTGCAGCCTCCCAAAGTCCAAGAATATCTGCCTGGGCCGCTGAGTACAGCCGGAGCCCAGCTCAGCAGTTGTCAACGTCCCGGGATTCCTCCCACACCAAAGGGGCCACGACCAAAAGCTCTTGCTGCTCTTCAAGTAGCCAGGCAACCCCATTCACAGCCCCACAAACGCTGGCTCTGTCTCTTTCTGCAGCCTCCCAAAGTCCACGATTATGTGCCTGGGCCGCTGAGTACAGCCGGAGACCAGCTCAGCAATTGCCAACGTCCAGGGATTCCTCCCACACCAAAGGGGCCACGACCAAAAGCTCTTGCTGCTCTTCAAGTAGCCAGGCAACCCCATTCACTGCCCCACAAGTCTGGGGGTTCTCTCTTTCTATAGCATCCCAAAGTCAAATTATATGTGCCTGCGCCGCTGAGTAGGCCCAGAGCCCAGCTTAGCAATTGCCAACGTCCAGGGATTCCTCCCACACCAAAGGGGCCATGACCAAAGGCTCTTGCTGCTCTTCAAGTAGCCAGGCAACCCCATTCACTGCCCCTCAAATGCTGGCTCGGTCTCTTTCTGCAGCCTCCCAAAATCCAAGGCTATTGCCTGAACCGCTGAGTACAGCCGGAGCCCAGCTCAGCAATTGCCAACGTCCAGGGATTCCTCCCAAACCAAAGGGGCCACGTGGCCCTATAGAAAGACAGAGCCCCAAGACTTGTGGGGCAGTGAATGGGGTTGCCCTGCTACTTGAAGAGCAGCAAGAGCTTTTGGTCGTGGCAACATAAGTGTGGGAGGAATCCCTGGACGTTGGCAATTACTGAGCTGGGCTCCGGGTGTACTCAGCGGTTCAGGCAGATAGTCTTGGACTTTGGGAGGCTGCAGAAAGAGACAGCCCCAGCGTTTGTGGGGCAGTGAATGGGGTTTCCTGGCTACTTGAAGAGCAGCAAGAGCTTTTGGTCATGGCACCTTTGATGTGGGAGGAATCCCTGGACGTTGGCAATTGCTGAGCTGGGCTCTGGGCCTACTCAGCGCACCAATCAGAAAGTCTTGGACTTTGGGAGGCTGCAGAAAGAGAGAGCACCAGCGTTTTTGGGTCTGTGAATGGGGTTGCCTGGCTACTTGAAGAGCAGCAAGAGCTTTTGGTCGTGGCCCCTTTGGTGTGGGAGGAATCCCTGGACGTTGGCAATTGCTGAGCTGGGCTCCGGCTGTACTCAGCGGCCCAGGCAGATAGTCTTGGACTTTGGGAGGCTGCAGAAAGAGACAGAGCCAGCGTTTGTGGGGCAGTGAATGGGGTTGCCTGGCTAGCTGAAGAGCAGCAAGAGCTTTTGGTCGTGGCCCCTTTGGTGTGGGAGGAATCCCTGGACGTTCGCAGTTGCTGAGCTGGGCTCCGGGCCTACTCAGCGGCGCAGACACATATAATTTGACTTTGGGATGCTATAGAAAGACAGAGCCCCAAGACTTGTGGGTCTGTGAATGCGGTTGCCTGGCTACTTGAAGAGCAGCAAGAGCTTTTTGTCGTGGCAACATAGGTGTGGGAGGAATCCCTGGACGTTGGCAATTACTGAGCTGGGCTCCGGCTGTACTCAGCGGCCCTGGCAGATAGTCTTGGACTTTGGGAGGCTGCAGAAAGAGACAGCGCCAGCGTTTTTGCGGCAGTGAATGGGGTTGCCTGGCTACTTGAAGAGCAGCAGGAGCTTTTGGTCGTGGCCCCTTTGGTGTGGGAGGAATCCCTGGACGTTGGCAATTGCTGAGCTGGGCTCCGGGCCTACTCAGCGGCGCAGGCAGATATTATTTTACTTTGGGATGCTATACAAAGAGAGAATGCCAAGACTTGTGGGACAGTGAATGGGGTTGCCTGGCTACTTGAAGAGCAGCAAGAGCTTTTGGTCGTGGCCGTTTTGGTGTGGGAGGAATCCCTGGACGTTGGCAATTGCTGAGCTGGGCTACTGGGCCTACTCAGCAGCGCAGGCACATATAATTTGACTTTGGGATGCTATAGAAAGAGAGAACCCCAAGACTTGTGGGGCAGTGAATGGGGTTGCCTGGCTACTTGAAGAGCAGCAAGAGCTTTTAGTCGTGGCAACATAGGTGTGGGAGGAATCCCTGGACGTTGGCAATTGCTGAGCTGGGCTCCGGCTGTACTCAGCGGCCCAGGCAGATAGTTTTGGACTTTGGGAGGCTGCAGAAAGAGACAGCACCAGCGTTTGTGGGGCAGTGAATGCGGTTGCCTGGCTACTTGAAGAGCAGCAAGAGCTTTTGGTCGTGGCCCCTTTGGTGTGGGAGGAATCCCTGGACGTTGGCAATTGCTGAGCTGGGCTCCGGGCCTACTCAGCGGCGCAGGCACATATAATTTGACTTTGGGATGCTATAGAAAGACAGAGCCCCAAGACTTGTGGGGCAGTGAATGGGGTTGCCTGGCTACTTGAAGAGCAGCAAGAGCTTTTGGTCGTGGCCCCTTTGGTGTGGGAGGAATCCCTGGACGTTGACAATTGCTGGGCTGGCCTCCGGCTGTACTCAGCGGTTCAGGCAATAGTCTTGGACTTTGGGAGGCTGCAGAAAGAGACAGCGCCAGCGTTTGTGGGGCAGTGAATGGGGTTGCCTGGCTACTTGAAAAGCAGCAAGAGCTTTTGGTCGTGGCAACATAGGTGTGGGAGGAATCCCTGGACGTTGGCAATTACTGAGCTGGGCTTCGGCTGTACTCAGCGGCCAAGGCAGATAGTGTTGGACTTTGGGAGGCTGCAGAAAGAGACAGCGCCAGCATTTGTGGGGCAGTGAATGGGGTTGCCTGTCTACTTGAAGAGCAGCAGGAGCTTTTGGTCATGGCCCCTTTGGTGTGGGAGGAATCCCTGGACGTTCGCAATTGCTGAGCTGGGCTCCGGGCCTACTCAGCGGCGCAGACACATATAATTTGACTTTGGGATGCTATAGAAAGAGAGAACCCCAAGACTTGTGGGGCAGTGAATGGGGTTGCCTGGCTACTTGAAGAGCAGCAAGAGCTTTTGGTCGTGGCCCCTTTGGTGTGGGAGGAATCCCTGGATGTTGGCAATTGCTGAGCTGGGCTCCGGCTGTACTCAGCGGCCCAGGCACATAATCGTGGACTTTGGGAGGCTGCAGAAAGAGACAGAGCCAGCGTTTGTGGGGCTGTGAATGGGGTTGCCTGGCTACTTGAAGAGCAGCAAGAGCTTTTTGTCGTGGCCCCTTTGGTGTGGGAGGAATCCCTGGACGTTGGCAATTGCTGAGCTGGGCTCCGGCTGTACTCAGCGGCCCTGGCCGATAGTCTTGGACTTTGGGAGGCTGCAGAAAGAGACAGAGCCAGCGTTTGTGGGTCTGTGAATGGGGTTTCCTGGCTACTTGAAGAGCAGCAAGAGCTTTTGGTCGTGGCCCCTTTGGTGTGGGAGGAATCCCTGGACGTTGGCAATTACTGAGCTGGGCTCCGGCTGTACTCAGCGGCCCAGGCAGATAGTCTTGGACTTTGGGAGGCTGCAGAAAGAGACAGCGCCAGCGTTTGTGGGGCAGTGAATGGGGTTGCCTGGCTACTTGAAGAGTAGCAAGAGCTTTTGGTCATGGCCCCTTTGGTGTGGGAGGAATCCCTGGACGTTGGCAATTGCTGAGCTGGGCTCCGGGCCTACTCAGCAGCGCAGGCACATATAATTTGACTTTGGGATGCTATAGAAAGAGAGAACGCCAAGACTTGTGGGGCAGTGAATGGGGTTGCCTGGCTACTTGAAGAGCAGCAAGAGCTTTTGGTCGTGGCCCCTTTGGTGTGGGAGGAATCCCTGGCCGTTGGCAATTGCTGAGCTGGGCTCCGGCTGTACTCAGCGGTTCAGGAGATACTCTTGGACTTTGGGAGGCTGCAGAAAGAGACAGCACCAGCGTTTGTGGGGCAGTGAATGGGGTTGCCTGGCTACTTGAAGAGCAGCAGGAGCTTTTGGTCGTGGCCCCTTTGGTGTGGGAGGAATCCCTGGACGTTGGCAATTGCTGAGCTGGGCTCCGGGCCTACTCAGCGGCGCAGGCACATATAATTTGACTTTGGGATGCTATAGAAAGAGAGAACGCTAAGTCTTGTGGGTCTGTGAATGGGGTTGCCTGGCTACTTGAAGAGCAGCAAGAGCTTTTTGTCGTGGCAACATAGGTGTGGGAGGAATCCCTGGACATTGGCAAATACTGACCTGGGCTCCGGCTGTACTCAGCAGGTCAGGCAGATACTCTTGGACTTCGGGAGGCTGCAGAAAGAGACAGAGCCAGCGTTTGTGGGGCTGTGAATGGGGTTGCCTGGGTACTTGAAGAGCAGCAGGAGCTTTTTGTCGTGGCCCCTTTGGTGTGGGAGGAATCCCTGGACGTTGGCAATTGCTGAGCTGGGCTCCGGGCCTACTCAGCGGCGCAGGCACATATAATTTGACTTTGGGATGCTATAGAAAGAGAGAACCCCAAGACTTGTGGGGCAGTGAATGGGGTTGCCTGGCTACTTGAAGAGCAGCAAGAGCTTTTAGTCGTGGCAACATAGGTGTGGGAGGAATCCCTGGACGTTGGCAATTGCTGAGCTGGGCTCCGGCTGTACTCAGCGGCCCAGGCAGATAGTCTTGGACTTTGGGAGGCTGCAGAAAGAGACAGCACCAGCGTTTGTGGGGCAGTGAATGCGGTTGCCTGGCTACTTGAAGAGCAGCAAGAGCTTTTGGTCGTGGCCCCTTTGGTGTGGGAGGAATCCCTGGACGTTGGCAATTGCTGAGCTGGGCTCCGGGCCTACTCAGCGGCGCAGGCACATATAATTTGACTTTGGGATGCTATAGAAAGACAGAGCCCCAAGACTTGTGGGGCAGTGAATGGGGTTGCCTGGCTACTTGAAGAGCAGCAAGAGCTTTTGGTCGTGGCCCCTTTGGTGTGGGAGGAATCCCTGGACGTTGACAATTGCTGGGCTGGCCTCCGGCTGTACTCAGCGGTTCAGGCAATAGTCTTGGACTTTGGGAGGCTGCAGAAAGAGACAGCGCCAGCGTTTGTGGGGCAGTGAATGGGGTTGCCTGGCTACTTGAAAAGCAGCAAGAGCTTTTGGTCGTGGCAACATAGGTGTGGGAGGAATCCCTGGACGTTGGCAATTACTGACCTGGGCTTCGGCTGTACTCAGCGGCCAAGGCAGATAGTGTTGGACTTTGGGAGGCTGCAGAAAGAGACAGCGCCAGCATTTGTGGGGCAGTGAATGGGGTTGCCTGTCTACTTGAAGAGCAGCAGGAGCTTTTGGTCATGGCCCCTTTGGTGTGGGAGGAATCCCTGGACGTTCGCAATTGCTGAGCTGGGCTCCGGGCCTACTCAGCGGCGCAGACACATATAATTTGACTTTGGGATGCTATAGAAAGAGAGAACCCCAAGACTTGTGGGGCAGTGAATGGGGTTGCCTGGCTACTTGAAGAGCAGCAAGAGCTTTTGGTCGTGGCCCCTTTGGTGTGGGAGGAATCCCTGGATGTTGGCAATTGCTGAGCTGGGCTCCGGCTGTACTCAGCGGCCCAGGCACATAATCGTGGACTTTGGGAGGCTGCAGAAAGAGACAGAGCCAGCGTTTGTGGGGCTGTGAATGGGGTTGCCTGGCTACTTGAAGAGCAGCAAGAGCTTTTTGTCGTGGCCCCTTTGGTGTGGGAGGAATCCCTGGACGTTGGCAATTGCTGAGCTGGGCTCCGGCTGTACTCAGCGGCCCTGGCCGATAGTCTTGGACTTTGGGAGGCTGCAGAAAGAGACAGAGCCAGCGTTTGTGGGTCTGTGAATGGGGTTTCCTGGCTACTTGAAGAGCAGCAAGAGCTTTTGGTCGTGGCCCCTTTGGTGTGGGAGGAATCCCTGGACGTTGGCAATTACTGAGCTGGGCTCCGGCTGTACTCAGCGGCCCAGGCAGATAGTCTTGGACTTTGGGAGGCTGCAGAAAGAGACAGCGCCAGCGTTTGTGGGGCAGTGAATGGGGTTGCCTGGCTACTTGAAGAGTAGCAAGAGCTTTTGGTCATGGCCCCTTTGGTGTGGGAGGAATCCCTGGACGTTGGCAATTGCTGAGCTGGGCTCCGGGCCTACTCAGCAGCGCAGGCACATATAATTTGACTTTGGGATGCTATAGAAAGAGAGAACGCCAAGACTTGTGGGGCAGTGAATGGGGTTGCCTGGCTACTTGAAGAGCAGCAAGAGCTTTTGGTCGTGGCCCCTTTGGTGTGGGAGGAATCCCTGGCCGTTGGCAATTGCTGAGCTGGGCTCCGGCTGTACTCAGCGGTTCAGGAGATACTCTTGGACTTTGGGAGGCTGCAGAAAGAGACAGCACCAGCGTTTGTGGGGCAGTGAATGGGGTTGCCTGGCTACTTGAAGAGCAGCAGGAGCTTTTGGTCGTGGCCCCTTTGGTGTGGGAGGAATCCCTGGACGTTGGCAATTGCTGAGCTGGGCTCCGGGCCTACTCAGCGGCGCAGGCACATATAATTTGACTTTGGGATGCTATAGAAAGAGAGAACGCTAAGTCTTGTGGGTCTGTGAATGGGGTTGCCTGGCTACTTGAAGAGCAGCAAGAGCTTTTTGTCGTGGCAACATAGGTGTGGGAGGAATCCCTGGACATTGGCAAATACTGACCTGGGCTCCGGCTGTACTCAGCAGGTCAGGCAGATACTCTTGGACTTTGGGAGGCTGCAGAAAGAGACAGAGCCAGCGTTTGTGGGGCTGTGAATGGGGTTGCCTGGGTACTTGAAGAGCAGCAGGAGCTTTTTGTCGTGGCCCCTTTGGTGTGGGAGGAATCCCTGGACGTTGGCAATTGCTGAGCTGGGCTCCGGGCCTACTCAGCGGCGCAGGCACATATAATTTGACTTTGGGATGCTATAGAAAGACAGAGCCCCAAGACTTGTGGGGCAGTGAATGGGGTTGCCTGGCTACTTGAAGAGCAGCAAGAGCTTTTGGTCGTGGCCCCTTTGGTGTGGGAGGAATCCCTGGACGTTGACAATTGCTGGGCTGGTCTCCGGCTGTACTCAGCGGTTCAGGCAATAGTCTTGGACTTTGGGAGGCTGCAGAAAGAGACAGAGCCAGCGTTTGTGGGGCAGTGAATGGGGTTGCCTGGCTACTTGAAGAGCAGCAAGAGCTTTTGGTCGTGGCCCCTTTGGTGTGGGAGGAATCCCTGGACGTTGGCAATTACTGAGCTGGGCTCCGGCTGTACTCAGCGGCCCTGGCAGATAGTCTTGGACTTTGGGAGGCTGCAGAAAGAGACAGCGCCAGCGTTTTTGCGGCAGTGAATGGGGTTGCCTGGCTACTTGAAGAGCAGCAGGAGCTTTTGGTCGTGGCCCCTTTGGTGTGGGAGGAATCCCTGGACGTTGGCAATTGCTGAGCTGGGCTCCGGGCCTACTCAGCGGCGCAGGCAGATATTATTTTACTTTGGGATGCTATACAAAGAGAGAATGCCAAGACTTGTGGGACAGTGAATGGGGTTGCCTGGCTACTTGAAGAGCAGCAAGAGCTTTTGGTCGTGGCCGTTTTGGTGTGGGAGGAATCCCTGGACGTTGGCAATTGCTGAGCTGGGCTACTGGGCCTACTCAGCAGCGCAGGCACATATAATTTGACTTTGGGATGCTATAGAAAGAGAGAACCCCAAGACTTGTGGGGCAGTGAATGGGGTTGCCTGGCTACTTGAAGAGCAGCAAGAGCTTTTAGTCGTGGCAACATAGGTGTGGGAGGAATCCCTGGACGTTGGCAATTGCTGAGCTGGGCTCCGGCTGTACTCAGCGGCCCAGGCAGATAGTCTTGGACTTTGGGAGGCTGCAGAAAGAGACAGCACCAGCGTTTGTGGGGCAGTGAATGCGGTTGCCTGGCTACTTGAAGAGCAGCAAGAGCTTTTGGTCGTGGCCCCTTTGGTGTGGGAGGAATCCCTGGACGTTGGCAATTGCTGAGCTGGGCTCCGGGCCTACTCAGCGGCGCAGGCACATATAATTTGACTTTGGGATGCTATAGAAAGACAGAGCCCCAAGACTTGTGGGGCAGTGAATGGGGTTGCCTGGCTACTTGAAGAGCAGCAAGAGCTTTTGGTCGTGGCCCCTTTGGTGTGGGAGGAATCCCTGGACGTTGACAATTGCTGGGCTGGCCTCCGGCTGTACTCAGCGGTTCAGGCAATAGTCTTGGACTTTGGGAGGCTGCAGAAAGAGACAGCGCCAGCGTTTGTGGGGCAGTGAATGGGGTTGCCTGGCTACTTGAAAAGCAGCAAGAGCTTTTGGTCGTGGCAACATAGGTGTGGGAGGAATCCCTGGACGTTGGCAATTACTGAGCTGGGCTTCGGCTGTACTCAGCGGCCAAGGCAGATAGTGTTGGACTTTGGGAGGCTGCAGAAAGAGACAGCGCCAGCATTTGTGGGGCAGTGAATGGGGTTGCCTGTCTACTTGAAGAGCAGCAGGAGCTTTTGGTCATGGCCCCTTTGGTGTGGGAGGAATCCCTGGACGTTCGCAATTGCTGAGCTGGGCTCCGGGCCTACTCAGCGGCGCAGACACATATAATTTGACTTTGGGATGCTATAGAAAGAGAGAACCCCAAGACTTGTGGGGCAGTGAATGGGGTTGCCTGGCTACTTGAAGAGCAGCAAGAGCTTTTGGTCGTGGCCCCTTTGGTGTGGGAGGAATCCCTGGATGTTGGCAATTGCTGAGCTGGGCTCCGGCTGTACTCAGCGGCCCAGGCACATAATCGTGGACTTTGGGAGGCTGCAGAAAGAGACAGAGCCAGCGTTTGTGGGGCTGTGAATGGGGTTGCCTGGCTACTTGAAGAGCAGCAAGAGCTTTTTGTCGTGGCCCCTTTGGTGTGGGAGGAATCCCTGGACGTTGGCAATTGCTGAGCTGGGCTCCGGCTGTACTCAGCGGCCCTGGCCGATAGTCTTGGACTTTGGGAGGCTGCAGAAAGAGACAGAGCCAGCGTTTGTGGGTCTGTGAATGGGGTTTCCTGGCTACTTGAAGAGCAGCAAGAGCTTTTGGTCGTGGCCCCTTTGGTGTGGGAGGAATCCCTGGACGTTGGCAATTACTGAGCTGGGCTCCGGCTGTACTCAGCGGCCCAGGCAGATAGTCTTGGACTTTGGGAGGCTGCAGAAAGAGACAGCGCCAGCGTTTGTGGGGCAGTGAATGGGGTTGCCTGGCTACTTGAAGAGTAGCAAGAGCTTTTGGTCATGGCCCCTTTGGTGTGGGAGGAATCCCTGGACGTTGGCAATTGCTGAGCTGGGCTCCGGGCCTACTCAGCAGCGCAGGCACATATAATTTGACTTTGGGATGCTATAGAAAGAGAGAACGCCAAGACTTGTGGGGCAGTGAATGGGGTTGCCTGGCTACTTGAAGAGCAGCAAGAGCTTTTGGTCGTGGCCCCTTTGGTGTGGGAGGAATCCCTGGACGTTGGCAATTGCTGAGCTGGGCTCCGGCTGTACTCAGCGGTTCAGGAGATACTCTTGGACTTTGGGAGGCTGCAGAAAGAGACAGCACCAGCGTTTGTGGGGCAGTGAATGGGGTTGCCTGGCTACTTGAAGAGCAGCAGGAGCTTTTGGTCGTGGCCCCTTTGGTGTGGGAGGAATCCCTGGACGTTGGCAATTGCTGAGCTGGGCTCCGGGCCTACTCAGCGGCGCAGGCACATATAATTTGACTTTGGGATGCTATAGAAAGAGAGAACGCTAAGTCTTGTGGGTCTGTGAATGGGGTTGCCTGGCTACTTGAAGAGCAGCAAGAGCTTTTTGTCGTGGCAACATAGGTGTGGGAGGAATCCCTGGACATTGGCAAATACTGACCTGGGCTCCGGCTGTACTCAGCAGGTCAGGCAGATACTCTTGGACTTTGGGAGGCTGCAGAAAGAGACAGAGCCAGCGTTTGTGGGGCTGTGAATGGGGTTGCCTGGGTACTTGAAGAGCAGCAGGAGCTTTTTGTCGTGGCCCCTTTGGTGTGGGAGGAATCCCTGGACGTTGGCAATTGCTGAGCTGGGCTCCGGGCCTACTCAGCGGCGCAGGCACATATAATTTGACTTTGGGATGCTATAGAAAGACAGAGCCCCAAGACTTGTGGGGCAGTGAATGGGGTTGCCTGGCTACTTGAAGAGCAGCAAGAGCTTTTGGTCGTGGCCCCTTTGGTGTGGGAGGAATCCCTGGACGTTGACAATTGCTGGGCTGGTCTCCGGCTGTACTCAGCGGTTCAGGCAATAGTCTTGGACTTTGGGAGGCTGCAGAAAGAGACAGAGCCAGCGTTTGTGGGGCAGTGAATGGGGTTGCCTGGCTACTTGAAGAGCAGCAAGAGCTTTTGGTCGTGGCCCCTTTGGTGTGGGAGGAATCCCTGGACGTTGGCAATTACTGAGCTGGGCTCCGGCTGTACTCAGCGGCCAAGGCAGATAGTCTTGGACTTTGGGAGGCTGCAGAAAGAGACAGCGCTAGTATTTGTGGGGCAGTGAATGGGGTTGCCTGGCTACTTGAAGAGCAGCAGGAGCTTTTGGTCATGGCCCCTTTGGTGTGGGAGGAATCCCTGGACGTTCGCAGTTGCTGAGCTGGGCTCCGGGCCTACTCAGCGGCGCAGGCACATATAATTTGACTTTGGGATGCTATAGAAAGAGAGAACGCCAAGTCTTGTGGGTCTGTGAATGGGGTTGCCTGGCTACTTGAAGAGCAGCAAGAGCTTTTGGTCGTGGCAACATAGGTGTGGGAGGAATCCCTGGACATTGGCAAATACTGAGCTGGGCTCCGGCTGTACTCAGCAGGTCAGGCAGATACTCTTGGACTTTGGGAGGCTGCAGAAAGAGACAGAGCCAGCGTTTGTGGGGCTGTGAATGGGGTTGCCTGGCTACTTGAAGAGCAGCAAGAGCTTTTGGTCGTGGCCCCTTTGGTGTGGGAGGAATCCCTGGACGTTGGCAATTGCTGAGCTGGGCTCCGGCTGTACTCAGCGGCCCAGGCAGATAGTCTTGGACTTTGGGAGGCAGCAGAAAGAGACAGCGCCAGCGTTTGTGGGTCTGTGAATGGGGTTGCCTGGCTACTTGAAGAGCAGCAAGAGCTTTTGGTCGTGGCCCCTTTGGTGTGGGAGGAATCCCTGGACGTTGGCAATTGCTGAGCTGGGCTCCGGCTGTACTCAGCGGCCCAGGCAGATAGTCTTGGACTTTGGGAGGCTGCAGAAAGAGACAGCGCCAGCGTTTGTGGGGCAGTGAATGGGGTTGCCTGGCTACTTGAAGAGCAGCAAGAGCTTTTGGTCGTGGCCCCTTTGGTGTGGGAGGAATCCCTGGACGTTGGCAAATATTGAGCTGGGCTCCATCTATACTCAGCGGCCCAAGGAGATACACTTGGACTTTGGGATGATATACAAAGAGAGAGCCCCAAGACTTGTGGGGCTGTGAATGGGGTTGCCTGGCTAGTTGAAGAGCAGCAAGAGCTTTTGGTCGTGGCCCCTTTGGTGTGGGAGGAATCCCTGGACGTTGGCAATTGCTGAGCTGGGCTCCGGCTGTACTCAGCGGCCCAGGCACGTAGTCTTGGACTTTGGGAGGCTGCAGAAAGAGACAGCGCCAGCGTTTGTGGGGTAGTGAGGGGGTTGCCTGGCTACTTAAAGAGCAGCAAGAGCTTTTGGTTGTGGCCCCTTTGGTGTGGGAGGAATCCCTGGACGTTTGCAATTGCTGAGCTGGGCTCCACCTGTACTCAGCGGCAAAGGCACATATTATTTGACTTTGGGATGCTATAGAAAGAGAGAACCCCAAGACTTGTGGGGCTGTGAATGGGGTTGCCTGGCTACTTGAAGGGCAGGAAGAGCTTTTGGTCATGGCCCCTTTGGTGTGGGAGGAATCCCTGGACGTTGGCAATTGCTGAGCTGGGCTCCGGGCCTACTCCGCGGAGCAGGCACATATAATTTGACTTTGGGATGCTATAGAAAGAGAGAACCCCAAGACTTGTGGGGCAGTGAATGGGGTTGCCTGGCTACTTGAAGAGCAGCAAGAGCTTTTGGTCGTGGCCCCTTTGGTGTGGGAGGAATCCGTGGATGATGGTAATTCCTGAGCTGTGCTCCAGCTGTACTGAGCGGTCCAGGCAGATAGTCTTGGACTTTGGGAGGCTGCAGAAAGAGACAGCCCCAGCGTTTGTGGGGCAGTGAATGGGGTTGCCTGGCTACTTGAAGAGCAGCAAGAGCTTTGGGTCATGGCCCCTTTGGTGTGGGAGGAATCCCTGGACGTTGGCAATTGCTGAGCTGGGCTCCGGGCCTACTCAGCGGCGCAGGCACATATAATTTGACTTTGGGATGCTATAGAAAGAGAGAACGCCAAGTCTTGTGGGTCTGTGAATGGGGTTGCCTGGCTACTTGAAGAGCAGCAAGAGCTTTTTGTCGTGGCAACATAGGTGTGGGAGGAATCCCTGGACATTGGCAAATACTGACCTGGGCTCCGGCTGTACTCAGCAGGTCAGGCAGATACTCTTGGACTTTGGGAGGCTGCAGAAAGAGACAGAGCCAGCGTTTGTGGGGCTGTGAATGGGGTTGCCTGGGTACTTGAAGAGCAGCAGGAGCTTTTTGTCGTGGCCCCTTTGGTGTGGGAGGAATCCCTGGACGTTGGCAATTGCTGAGCTGGGCTCCGGGCCTACTCAGCGGCGCAGGCACATATAATTTGACTTTGGGATGCTATAGAAAGACAGAGCCCCAAGACTTGTGGGGCAGTGAATGGGGTTGCCTGGCTACTTGAAGAGCAGCAAGAGCTTTTGGTCGTGGCCCCTTTGGTGTGGGAGGAATCCCTGGACGTTGACAATTGCTGGGCTGGTCTCCGGCTGTACTCAGCGGTTCAGGCAATAGTCTTGGACTTTGGGAGGCTGCAGAAAGAGACAGAGCCAGCGTTTGTGGGGCAGTGAATGGGGTTGCCTGGCTACTTGAAGAGCAGCAAGAGCTTTTGGTCGTGGCCCCTTTGGTGTGGGAGGAATCCCTGGACGTTGGCAATTACTGAGCTGGGCTCCGGCTGTACACAGCGGCCAAGGCAGATAGTCTTGGACTTTGGGAGGCTGCAGAAAGAGACAGCGCTAGTATTTGTGGGGCAGTGAATGGGGTTGCCTGGCTACTTGAAGAGCAGCAGGAGCTTTTGGTCATGGCCCCTTTGGTGTGGGAGGAATCCCTGGACGTTCGCAGTTGCTGAGCTGGGCTCCGGGCCTACTCAGCGGCGCAGGCACATATAATTTGACTTTGGGATGCTATAGAAAGAGAGAACGCCAAGTCTTGTGGGTCTGTGAATGGGGTTGCCTGGCTACTTGAAGAGCAGCAAGAGCTTTTGGTCGTGGCAACATAGGTGTGGGAGGAATCCCTGGACATTGGCAAATACTGAGCTGGGCTCCGGCTGTACTCAGCAGGTCAGGCAGATACTCTTGGACTTTGGGAGGCTGCAGAAAGAGACAGAGCCAGCGTTTGTGGGGCTGTGAATGGGGTTGCCTGGCTACTTGAAGAGCAGCAAGAGCTTTTGGTCGTGGCCCCTTTGGTGTGGGAGGAATCCCTGGACGTTGGCAATTACTGAGCTGGGCTCCGGCTGTACTCAGCGGCCCAGGCAGATAGTCTTGGACTTTGGGAGGCTGCAGAAAGAGACAGCGCCAGCGTTTGTGGGGCAGTGAATGGGGTTGCCTGGCTACTTGAAGAGCAGCAAGAGCTTTTGGTCGTGGCCCCTTTGGTGTGGGAGGAATCCCTGGACGTTGGCAAATATTGAGCTGGGCTCCATCTGTACTCAGCGGCCCAAGGAGATACACTTGGACTTTGGGATGATATACAAAGAGAGAGCCCCAAGACTTGTGGGGCTGTGAATGGGGTTGCCTGGCTAGTTGAAGAGCAGCAAGAGCTTTTGGTCGTGGCCCCTTTGGTGTGGGAGGAATCCCTGGACGTTGGCAATTGCTGAGCTGGGCTCCGGCTGTACTCAGCGGCCCAGGCACGTAGTCTTGGACTTTGGGAGGCTGCAGAAAGAGACAGCGCCAGCGTTTGTGGGGTAGTGAGGGGGTTGCCTGGCTACTTAAAGAGCAGCAAGAGCTTTTGGTTGTGGCCCCTTTGGTGTGGGAGGAATCCCTGGACGTTTGCAATTGCTGAGCTGGGCTCCACCTGTACTCAGCGGCAAAGGCACATATTATTTGACTTTGGGATGCTATAGAAAGAGAGAACCCCAAGACTTGTGGGGCTGTGAATGGGGTTGCCTGGCTACTTGAAGGGCAGGAAGAGCTTTTGGTCATGGCCCCTTTGGTGTGGGAGGAATCCCTGGACGTTGGCAATTGCTGAGCTGGGCTCCGGGCCTACTCCGCGGAGCAGGCACATATAATTTGACTTTGGGATGCTATAGAAAGAGAGAACCCCAAGACTTGTGGGGCAGTGAATGGGGTTGCCTGGCTACTTGAAGAGCAGCAAGAGCTTTTGGTCGTGGCCCCTTTGGTGTGGGAGGAATCCGTGGATGATGGTAATTCCTGAGCTGTGCTCCAGCTGTACTGAGCGGTCCAGGCAGATAGTCTTGGACTTTGGGAGGCTGCAGAAAGAGACAGCCCCAGCGTTTGTGGGGCAGTGAATGGGGTTGCCTGGCTACTTGAAGAGCAGCAAGAGCTTTGGGTCATGGCCCCTTTGGTGTGGGAGGAATCCCTGGACGTTGGCAATTGCTGAGCTGGGCTCCGGGCCTACTCAGCGGCGCAGGCACATATAATTTGACTTTGGGATGCTATAGAAAGAGAGAACGCCAAGTCTTGTGGGTCTGTGAATGGGGTTGCCTGGCTACTTGAAGAGCAGCAAGAGCTTTTTGTCGTGGCAACATAGGTGTGGGAGGAATCCCTGGACATTGGCAAATACTGACCTGGGCTCCGGCTGTACTCAGCAGGTCAGGCAGATACTCTTGGACTTTGGGAGGCTGCAGAAAGAGACAGAGCCAGCGTTTGTGGGGCTGTGAATGGGGTTGCCTGGGTACTTGAAGAGCAGCAGGAGCTTTTTGTCGTGGCCCCTTTGGTGTGGGAGGAATCCCTGGACGTTGGCAATTGCTGAGCTGGGCTCCGGGCCTACTCAGCGGCGCAGGCACATATAATTTGACTTTGGGATGCTATAGAAAGACAGAGCCCCAAGACTTGTGGGGCAGTGAATGGGGTTGCCTGGCTACTTGAAGAGCAGCAAGAGCTTTTGGTCGTGGCCCCTTTGGTGTGGGAGGAATCCCTGGACGTTGACAATTGCTGGGCTGGTCTCCGGCTGTACTCAGCGGTTCAGGCAATAGTCTTGGACTTTGGGAGGCTGCAGAAAGAGACAGAGCCAGCGTTTGTGGGGCAGTGAATGGGGTTGCCTGGCTACTTGAAGAGCAGCAAGAGCTTTTGGTCGTGGCCCCTTTAGTGTGGGAGAAATCCCTGGACGTAGGAAATTGCTGAGCTGGGCTCTGGGCCTACTCAGCGGCGCAGGCACATATAATTTGACTTTGGGATGCTATACAAAGAGAGAACCCCCAGACTTGTGGGGCAGTGAATGGGGTTGCCTGGCTACTTGAAGAGCAGCAAGAGCTTTTGGTCGTGGCCCCTTTGGTGTGGGAGGAATCCCTGGACGTTGGCAATTGCTGAGCTGGGCTCCGGCTGTACTCAGCGGCCCAGGCAGATAGTCTTGGACTTTGGGAGGCTGCAGAAAGAGACAGAGCCAGCGTTTGTGGGGTAGTGAATGGGGTTGCCTGGCTAGCTGAAGAGCAGCAAGAGCTTTTGGTCGTGGCCCCTTTGGTGTGGGAGGAATCCCTGGACGTTCGCAGTTGCTGAGCTGGGCTCCGGGCCTACTCAGCGGCGCAGACACATATAATTTGACTTTGGGATGCTATAGAAAGAGAGAGCACCAAGACTTGTGGGGCAGTGAATGGGGTTGCCTGGCTACTTGAAGAGCAGCAAGAGCTTTTGGTCGTGGCAACATAGGTGTGGGAGGAATCCCTGGACGTTGGCAAATACTGAGCTGGGCTCCGGCTGTACTCAGCGGCCCAGGCAGATAGTCTTGGACTTTGGGAGGCTGCAGAAAGAGACAGCGCCAGCATTTGTGGGGCAGTGAATGGGGTTGCCTGTCTACTTGAAGAGCAGCAAGAGCTTTTGGTCATGGCCCCTTTGGTGTGGGAGGAATCCCTGGACGTTGGCAATTGCTGAGCTGGGCTCCGGGCCTACTCAGGAGCGCAGGCACATATAATTTGACTTTGGGATGCTATAGAAAGAGAGAACCCCAAGACTTGTGGGGCAGTGAATGGGGTTGCCTGGCTACTTGAAGAGCAGCAAGAGCTTTTGGTCGTGGCCCCTTTGGTGTGGGAGGAATCCCTGGACGTTGGCAATTGCTGAGCTGGGCTCCGGCTGTACTCAGCGGCCCAGGCAGATGGACTTTGGGAGGCTGCAGATAGAGACAGCCCCAGCGTTTGTGGGTCTGTGAATGGGGTTGCCTGCCTACTTGAAGAGCAGCAAGAGCTTTTGGTCGTGGCCCATTTGGTGTGGGAGGAATCCCTGGACGTTGGCAATTGCTGAGCTGGGCTCCAGGCCTATTCAGCGGCACAGGCACATATTATTTGACCTTGGTATGCTATAGAAAGAGAGAACCCCAAGAATTGTGGGGCAGTGAATGGGGTTGCCTGGCTACTTGAAGAGCAGCAAGAGCTTTTGGTCGTGGCCCCTTTGGTGTGGGAGGAATCCCTGGACGTTGGCTATTGCTGAGCTGGGCTTCGGGCCTACTGAGCGGTGCAGGCAGATACTCCTTGACTTTGGGAGGCTGCAGAAAGAGACAGAGCCAGCGTTTGTGGGGCTGTGAATGGGGTTGCCTGGCTACTTGAAGAGCAGCAATAGCTGTTGGTCGTGCCCTCTGTGGTGTGGGAGGAATCCCTGGACGTTCGCAATTGCTGAGCTGGGCTTTGGGCCTACTCAGCGGCGCAGACACATATAATTTGACTTTGGGATGCTATAGAAAGAGAGAGCTCCAAGACTTGTGGGGCAGTGAATGGGGTTGCCCTGCTACTTGAAGAGCAGCAAGAGCTTTTGGTCATGGCACCTTTGATGTGGGAGGAATCCCTGGACGTTGGCAATTGCTGAGCTGGGCTCTGGGCCTACTCAGCGCACCAATCAGAAAGTCTTGGACTTTGGGAGGCTGCAGAAAGAGAGAGCACCAGCGTTTTTGGGTCTGTGAATGGGGTTGCCTGGCTACTTGAAGAGCAGCAAGAGCTTTTGGTCGTGGCCCCTTTGGTGTGGGAGGAATCCCTAGACGTTCACAATTGCTCAGGTGCGCTTCGGGCCTGCTGAGCGGTGCAGGCAGATATTCTTGGACTTTGGGAGGCTGCAGAAAGTGACAGCCCCAGCGTTTGTGGGGCAGTGAATGGGGTTGCCTGGCTACTTGAAGAGCAGCAAGAGCTTTTGGTCGTGGCCCCTTTAGTGTGGGAGAAATCCCTGGACGTAGGAAATTGCTGAGCTGGGCTCTGGGCCTACTCAGCGGCGCAGGCACATATAATTTGACTTTGGGATGCTATAGAAAGAGAGAACCCCAAGACTTGTGGGGCAGTGAATGGGGTTGCCTGGCTACTTGAAGAGCAGCAAGAGCTTTTGGTCGTGGCCCCTTTGGTGTGGGAGGAATCCCTGGACGTTGGCAATTGCTGAGCTGGGCTCCGGCTGTACTCAGCGGCCCAGGCAGATAGTCTTGGACTTTGGGAGGCTGCAGAAAGAGACAGCGCCAGCGTTTGTGGGGCAGTGAATGGGGTTGCCTGGCTACTTGAAGAGCAGCAAGAGCTTTTGGTCGTGGCCCCTTTGGTGTGGGAGGAATCCCTGGACGTTGGCAAATATTGAGCTGGGCTCCATCTGTACTCAGCGGCCCAAGGAGATACACTTGGACTTTGGGATGATATACAAAGAGAGAGCCCCAAGACTTGTGGGGCTGTGAATGGGGTTGCCTGGCTAGTTGAAGAGCAGCAAGAGCTTTTGGTCGTGGCCCCTTTGGTGTGGGAGGAATCCCTGGACGTTGGCAATTGCTGAGCTGGGCTCCGGCTGTACTCAGCGGCCCAGGCACGTAGTCTTGGACTTTGGGAGGCTGCAGAAAGACACAGCGCCAGCGTTTGTGGGGTAGTGAGGGGGTTGCCTGGCTACTTAAAGAGCAGCAAGAGCTTTTGGTTGTGGCCCCTTTGGTGTGGGAGGAATCCCTGGACGTTTGCAATTGCTGAGCTGGGCTCCACCTGTACTCAGCGGCAAAGGCACATATTATTTGACTTTGGGATGCTATAGAAAGAGAGAACCCCAAGACTTGTGGGGCTGTGAATGGGGTTGCCTGGCTACTTGAAGGGCAGGAAGAGCTTTTGGTCATGGCCCCTTTGGTGTGGGAGGAATCCCTGGACGTTGGCAATTGCTGAGCTGGGCTCCGGGCCTACTCCGCGGAGCAGGCACATATAATTTGACTTTGGGATGCTATAGAAAGACAGAACCCCAAGACTTGTGGGGCAGTGAATGGGGTTGCCTGGCTACTTGAAGAGCAGCAAGAGCTTTTGGTCGTGGCCCCTTTGGTGTGGGAGGAATCCGTGGATGATGGTAATTCCTGAGCTGTGCTCCAGCTGTACTGAGCGGTCCAGGCAGATAGTCTTGGACTTTGGGAGGCTGCAGAAAGAGACAGCGCCAGCGTTTGTGGGGCAGTGAATGGGGTTGCCTGGCTACTTGAAGAGCAGCAAGAGCTTTTGGTCGTGGCCCCTTTGGTGTGGGAGGAATCCCTGGACGTTCGCAATTGCTGAGCTGGGCTCCGGCTGTACTCAGCGGCCCAGGCAGATGGACTTTGGGAGGCTGCAGATAGAGACAGCCCCAGCGTTTGTGGGTCTGTGAATGGGGTTGCCTGCCTACTTGAAGAGCAGCAAGAGCTTTTGGTCGTGGCCCATTTGGTGTGGGAGGAATCCCTGGACGTTGGCAATTGCTGAGCTGGGCTCCAGGCCTATTCAGCGGCACAGGCACATATTATTTTACCTTGGTATGCTATAGAAAGAGAGAACCCCAAGAATTGTGGGGCAGTGAATGGGGTTGCCTGGCTATTTGAAGAGCAGCAAGAGCTTTTGGTCGTGGCCCCTTTGGTGTGGGAGGAATCCCTGGACGTTGGCTATTGCTGAGCTGGGCTTCGGGCCTACTGAGCGGTGCAGGCAGATACTCCTTGACTTTGGGAGGCTGCAGAAAGAGACAGAGCCAGCGTTTGTGGGGCTGTGAATGGGGTTGCCTGGCTACTTGAAGAGCAGCAATAGCTGTTGGTCGTGCCCTCTGTGGTGTGGGAGGAATCCCTGGACGTTCGCAATTGCTGAGCTGGGCTTTGGGCCTACTCAGCGGCGCAGACACATATAATTTGACTTTGGGATGCTATAGAAAGAGAGAGCCCCAAGACTTGTGGGGCAGTGAATGGGGTTGCCCTGCTACTTGAAGAGCAGCAAGAGCTTTTGGTCATGGCACCTTTGATGTGGGAGGAATCCCTGGACGTTGGCAATTGCTGAGCTGGGCTCTGGGCCTACTCAGCGCACCAATCAGAAAGTCTTGGACTTTGGGAGGCTGCAGAAAGAGAGAGCACCAGCGTTTTTGGGTCTGTGAATGGGGTTGCCTGGCTACTTGAAGAGCAGCAAGAGCTTTTGGTCGTGGCCCCTTTGGTGTGGGAGGAATCCCTAGACGTTCACAATTGCTCAGGTGCGCTTCGGGCCTGCTGAGCGGTGCAGGCAGATATTCTTGGACTTTGGGAGGCTGCAGAAAGAGACAGCCCCAGCGTTTGTGGGGCAGTGAATGGGGTTGCCTGGCTACTTGAAGAGCAGCAAGAGCTTTTGGTCGTGGCCCCTTTAGTGTGGGAGAAATCCCTGGACGTAGGAAATTGCTGAGCTGGGCTCTGGGCCTACTCAGCGGCGCAGGCACATATAATTTGACTTTGGGATGCTATACAAAGAGAGAACCCCCAGACTTGTGGGGCAGTGAATGGGGTTGCCTGGCTACTTGAAGAGCAGCAAGAGCTTTTGGTCGTGGCCCCTTTGGTGTGGGAGGAATCCCTGGACGTTGGCAATTGCTGAGCTGGGCTCCGGCTGTACTCAGCGGCCCAGGCAGATAGTCTTGGACTTTGGGAGGCTGCAGAAAGAGACAGAGCCAGCGTTTGTGGGGTAGTGAATGGGGTTGCCTGGCTAGCTGAAGAGCAGCAAGAGCTTTTGGTCGTGGCCCCTTTGGTGTGGGAGGAATCCCTGGACGTTCGCAGTTGCTGAGCTGGGCTCCGGGCCTACTCAGCGGCGCAGACACATATAATTTGACTTTGGGATGCTATAGAAAGAGAGAGCACCAAGACTTGTGGGGCAGTGAATGGGGTTGCCTGGCTACTTGAAGAGCAGCAAGAGCTTTTGGTCGTGGCAACATAGGTGTGGGAGGAATCCCTGGACGTTGGCAAATACTGAGCTGGGCTCCGGCTGTACTCAGCGGCCCAGGCAGATAGTCTTGGACTTTGGGAGGCTGCAGAAAGAGACAGCGCCAGCATTTGTGGGGCAGTGAATGGGGTTGCCTGTCTACTTGAAGAGCAGCAAGAGCTTTTGGTCATGGCCCCTTTGGTGTGGGAGGAATCCCTGGACGTTGGCAATTGCTGAGCTGGGCTCCGGGCCTACTCAGGAGCGCAGGCACATATAATTTGACTTTGGGATGCTATAGAAAGAGAGAACCCCAAGACTTGTGGGGCAGTGAATGGGGTTGCCTGGCTACTTGAAGAGCAGCAAGAGCTTTTGGTCGTGGCCCCTTTGGTGTGGGAGGAATCCCTGGACGTTGGCAATTGCTGAGCTGGCCTCCGGCTGTACTCAGCGGTTCAGGCAATAGCCTTGGACTTTGGGAGGCTGCAGAAAGAGACAGCACCAGCGTTTGTGGGGCAGTGAATGGGGTTGCCTGGCTACTTGAAGAGCAGCAGGAGCTTTTGGTCGTGGCCCCTTTGGTGTGGGAGGAATCCCTGGACGTTCGCAATTGCTGAGCTGGGCTCCGGCTGTACTCAGCTGCCCAGGCAGATAGACTTGGACTTTGGGAGGCTGCAGATAGAGACAGCCCCAGCGTTTGTGGGTCTGTGAATGGGGTTGCCTGCCTACTTGAAGAGCAGCAAGAGCTTTTGGTCGTGGCCCATTTGGTGTGGGAGGAATCCCTGGACTTTGGCAATTGCTGAGCTGGGCTCCAGGCCTATTCAGCGGCACAGGCACATATTATTTGACCTTGGGATGCTATAGAAAGAGAGAACCCCAAGACTTGTGGGGCAGTGAATGGGGTTGCCTGGCTACTTGAAGAGCAGCAAGAGCTTTTGGTCGTGGCCCCTTTGGTGTGGGAGGAAACCCTGGACTTTGGCTATTGCTGAGCTGGGCTTCGGGCCTACTGAGCGGTGCAGGCAGATACACTTTGACTTTGGGAGGCTGCAGAAAGAGACAGAGCCAGCGTTTGTGGGGCTGTGAATGGGGTTGCCTGGCTACTTGAAGAGCAGCAATAGCTTTTGGTCGTGGCCCTCTGTGGTGTGGGAGGAATCCCTGGACGTTCGCAATTGCTGAGCTGGGCTCCGGTCCTACTCTAGCCGTGCAGACACATATAATTTGACTTTGGGATGCTATAGAAAGAGAGAGCCCCAAGACTTGTGGGGCAGTGAATGGGGTTGCCCTGCTACTTGAAGAGCAGCAAGAGCTTTTGGTCGTGGCAACATAAGTGTGGGAGGAATCCCTGGACGTTGGCAATTACTGAGCTGGGCTCCGGGTGTACTCAGCGGTTCAGGCAGATAGTCTTGGACTTTGGGAGGCTGCAGAAAGAGACAGCGCCAGCGTTTGTGGGGCAGTGAATGGGGTTTCCTGGCTACTTGAAGAGCAGCAAGAGCTTTTGGTCATGGCACCTTTGATGTGGGAGGAATCCCTGGACGTTGGCAATTGCTGAGCTGGGCTCTGGGCCTACTCAGCGCACCAATCAGAAAGTCTTGGACTTTGGGAGGCTGCAGAAAGAGAGAGCACCAGCGTTTTTGGGTCTGTGAATGGGGTTGCCTGGCTACTTGAAGAGCAGCAAGAGCTTTTGGTCGTGGCCCCTTTGGTGTGGGAGAAATCCCTGGACGTAGGCAATTGCTGAGCTGCGCTTTGGGCCTACTCAGCGGCGCAGGCACATATAATTTGACTTTGGGATGCTATAGAAAGACAGAACCCCAAGACTTGTGGGGCAGTGAATGGGGTTGCCTGGCTACTTGAAGAGCAGCAAGAGCTTTTGGTCGTGGCCCCTTTGGTGTGGGAGGAATCCCTGGACGTTGGCAATTGCTGAGCTGGGCTCCGGCTGTACTCAGCGGCCCAGGCAGATAGTCTTGGACTTTGGGAGGCTGCAGAAAGAGACAGAGCCAGCGTTTGTGGGGCAGTGAATGGGGTTGCCTGGCTAGCTGAAGACCAGCAAGAGCTTTTGGTCGTGGCCCCTTTGGTGTGGGAGGAATCCCTGGACGTTCGCAGTTGCTGAGCTGGGCTCCGGGCCTACTCAGCGGCGCAGACACATATAATTTGACTTTGGGATGCTATAGAAAGACAGAGCCCCAAGACTTGTGGGTCTGTGAATGGGGTTGCCTGGCTACTTGAAGAGCAGCAAGAGCTTTTTGTCGTGGCAACATAGGTGTGGGAGGAATCCCTGGACGTTGGCAATTACTGAGCTGGGCTCCGGCTGTACTCAGCGGCCCAGGCAGATAGTCTTGGACTTTGGGAGGCTGCAGAAAGAGACAGCGCCAGCGTTTTTGCGGCAGTGAATGGGGTTGCCTGGCTACTTGAAGAGCAGCAAGAGCTTTTGGTCGTGCCCTCTGTGCTGTGGGAGGAATCCCTGGACGTTCGCAATTGCTGAGCTGGGCTTTGGGCCTACTCAGCGGCGCAGGCACATATAATTTGACTTTGGGATGCTATAGAAAGAGAGAGCCCCAAGACTTGTGGGGCAGTGAATGGGGTTGCCCTGCTACTTGAAGAGCAGCAAGAGCTTTTGGTCATGGCACCTTTGATGTGGGAGGAATCCCTGGACGTTGGCAATTGCTGAGCTGGGCTGTGGGCCTACTCAGCGCACCAATCAGAAAGTCTTGGACTTTGGGAAGCTGCAGAAAGATAGAGCACCAGCGTTTTTGGGTCTGTGAATGGGGTTGCCTGGCTACTTGAAGAGCAGCAAGAGCTTTTGGTCGTGGCCCCTTTGGTGTGGGAGGAATCCCTGGACGTTGGCAATTGCTGAGCTGGGCTCCGGCTGTACTCAGCGGTCCAGGCAGATAGTCTTGGACTTTGGGAGGCTGCAGAAAGAGACAGAGCCAGCGTTTGTGGGGCAGTGAATGGGGTTGCCTGGCTACTTGAAGAGCAGCAGGAGCTTTTGGTCGTGGCCCCTTTGGTGTGGGAGGAATCCCTGGACGTTGGCAAATACTGAGCTGGCCTCCGGGCCTACTCAGCGGCGCAGGCACATATAATTTGACTTTCGGATGCTACACAAAGAGAGAACCCCAAGACTTGTGGGGCAGTGAATGGGGTTGCCTGCCTACTTGAAGAGCAGCAAGAGCTTTTGGTCGTGGCCCCTTTGGTGTGGGAGGAATCCCTGGACATTCGCAATTGCTGAGCTGGGCTCCGGCTGTACTCAGCGGTTCAGGCAATAGCCTTGGACTTTGGGAGGCTGCAGAAAGAGACAGCGCCAGCATTTGTGGGGCAGTGAATGGGGTTGCCTGTCTACTCTAAGAGCAGCAAGAGCTTTTGGTCATGGCCCCTTTGGTGTGGGAGGAATCCCTGGACGTTGGCAATTGCTGAGCTGGGCTCCGGGCCTACTCAGCAGCGCAGGCACATGTAATTTGACTTTGGGATGCTATAGAAAGAGAGAACCCCAAGACTTGTGGGGCAGTGAATGGGGTTTCCTGGCTACTTGAAGAGCAGCAAGAGCTTTTGGTCGTGGCCCCTTTGGTGTGGGAGGAATCCCTGGACGTTCGCAATTGCTGAGCTGGGCTCCGGCTGTACTCAGCGGCCCAGGCAGATAGACTTGGACTTTGGGAGGCTGCAGAAAGAGACAGACCCAGCGTTTGTGGGGCAGTGAATGGGGTTGCCTGGCTACTTGAAGAGCAGCAAGAGCTTTTGGTCGTGGTTCCTTTGGTGTAGGATGAATCCGTGGATATTGGGAATTGCTGAGCTGGTCTCTGGGCCTACTCAGCGCACCAATCACATATTCTTGGACTTTGGGAGGCTGCAGAAAGAGACAGCGCCAGCATTTGTGGGGCGGTGAATGGGGTTGCCTGTCTACTTGAAGAGCAGCAAGAGCTTTTGGTCGTGGCCCCTTTGGTGTGGGAGGAATCCCTGGACGTTTGCAATTGCTGATCTGGGCTCCAGGCCTATTCAGCGGCGCAGGCACAAATAATTTGACTTTGGGATGCTATAGAAAGAGAGAACCCCAAGACTTGTGTGTTTGTGAATGGGGTTGCCTGGCTACTTGAAGAGCAGCAGGAACTTTTTGTCGTGGCCCTTTGGTGTGGGAGGAATCCCTGGATGTTCGCACCTGCTAAGCTGGGCTCCGGCTGTACTCAGCAGCCCAGGCAGATAGTCTTGGACTTTGGGAGGCTGCAGAAAGAGACAGCGCCAGCGTTTGAGGGGCAGTGAATGGGGTTGTCTGGCTACTTAAAGAGCAGCAAGAGCTTTTGGTCGTGGCCCCTTTGGTGTGGGAGGAATCCCTGGACGTTGGCAATTGCTGAGATGGGCTCCGGGCCTACTCCGCGGAGCAGGCACATATAATTTGACTTTGGGATGCTATACAAAGAGAGAAAGCCAAGACTTGTGGGGCAGTGAATGGGGTTGCCTGGCTACTTCAAGAGCAGCAAGAGCTTTTGTCGTGGCCCATGTGGTGTGGGAGGAATCCCTGGACGTTCGCAATTGCTGAGCTGGGCTCCGGCTGTACTCAGCGGCCCAGGCAGATAGTCTTGGACTTTGGGAGGCTGCAGAAAGAGACAGCGCCAGCGTTTGAGGGGCAGTGAATGGGGTTGTCTGGCTACTTGAAGAGCAGCAAGAGCTTTTCGTTGTGGCAACATAGGTGTGGGAGGAATCCCTGGACGTTCTCTACTGCTAAGCTGGGCTCCGCCTGTACTCAGTGGCCCAGGCAGATATTCTTGGACTTTGGGAGTCTGCAGAAAGAGACAGCGCCAGCTTTTGAGGGGCAGTGAATGGGGTTGCCTGGCTACTTGAAGAGCAGCAAGAGCTTTTGGTCGTGGCCCCTTTGGTGTGGGAGGAATCCCTGGACGTTGGCAAATATTGAGCTGGGCTCCATCTGTACTCAGCGGCCCAAGGAGATACACTTGGACTTTGGGATGATATACAAAGAGAGAGCCCCAAGACTTGTGGGGCTGTGAATGGGGTTGCCTGGCTAGTTGAAGAGCAGCAAGAGCTTTTGGTCGTGGCCCCTTTGGTGTGGGAGGAATCCCTGGACGTTGGCAATTGCTGAGCTGGGCTCCGGCTGTACTCAGCGGCCCAGGCACGTAGTCTTGGACTTTGGGAGGCTGCAGAAAGAGACAGCGCCAGCGTTTGTGGGGTAGTGAGGGGGTTGCCTGGCTACTTAAAGAGCAGCAAGAGCTTTTGGTTGTGGCCCCTTTGGTGTGGGAGGAATCCCTGGACGTTGGCAATTGCTGAGCTGGGCTCCAGCTGTACTCAGCGGCAAAGGCACATATTATTTGACTTTGGGATGCTATAGAAAGAGAGAACCCCAAGATTTGTGGGGCTGTGAATGGGGTTGCCTGGCTACTTGAAGGGCAGGAAGAGCTTTTGGTCGTGGCCCCTTTGGTGTGGGAGGAATCCCTGGACGTTGGCAATTGCTGAGCTGGGCTCCGGGCCTACTCCGCGGAGCAGGCACATATAATTTGACTTTGGGATGCTATAGAAAGACAGAACCCCAAGACTTGTGGGGCAGTGAATGGGGTTGCCTGGCTACTTGAAGAGCAGCAAGAGCTTTTGGTCGTGGCCCCTTTGGTGTGGGAGGAATCCGTGGATGATGGTAATTCCTGAGCTGTGCTCCAGCTGTACTGAGCGGTCCAGGCAGATAGTCTTGGACTTTGGGAGGCTGCAGAAAGAGACAGCGCCAGCGTTTGTGGGGCAGTGAATGGGGTTGCCTGGCTACTTGAAGAGCAGCAAGAGCTTTGGGTCATGGCCCCTTTGGTGTGGGAGGAATCCCTGGACGTTGGCAATTGCTGAGCTGGGCTCCGGGCCTACTCCGCGGCGCAGGCACATATAATTAGACTTTGGGATGCTATAGAAAGAGAGAACGCCAAGACTTGTGGGGCAGTGAATGGGGTTGCCTGGCTACTTGAAGAGCAGCAAGAGCTTTTGGTTGTGGCCCCTTTGGTGTGGGAGGAATCCCTGGACGTTGGCAATTGCTGAGCTGGGCTCAGGGTCTAATCAGCGGCGCATGCACATACAATTTGACTTTGGGATGCTATAGAAAGACAGAAACCCAGGACTTGTGGGGCTGTGAATAGGGTTTCCTGGCAACTTGAAGAGCAGCAAGAGCTTTTGGTCGTGGCCCCTTTGGTGTGGGAGGAATCCCTGGACGTTCGCAATTGCTGAGCTGGGCTCCGGCTGTACTCAGCGGCCCAGGCAGATAGGCTTGGACTTTGGGAGGCTGCAGAAAGAGACAGCGCCAGCGTTTGTGGGGCAGTGAATGGGGTTGCCTGGCTACTTGAAGAGCAGCAGGAACTTTTTGTCGTGGCCCCTTTGGTGTGGGAGGAATCCCTGGATGTTCGCACCTGCTAAGCTGGGCTCCGGCTGTACTCAGCAGCCCAGGCAGATAGTCTTGGACTTTGGGAGGCTGCAGAAAGAGACAGCGCCAGCGTTTGAGGGGCAGTGAATGGGGTTGTCTGGCTACTTGAAGAGCAGCAAGAGCTTTTCGTTGTGGCAACATAGGTGTGGGAGGAATCCCTGGACGTTCTCTACTGCTAAGCTGGGCTCCGCCTGTACTCAGTGGCCCAGGCAGATATTCTTGGACTTTGGGAGGTTTCAGAAAGAGACAGCGCCAGCTTTTGAGGGGCAGTGAATGGGGTTGCCTGGCTACTTGAAGAGCAGCAAGAGCTTTTGGTCGTGGCCCCTTTGGTGTGGGAGGAATCCCTGGACGTTGGCAAATATTGAGCTGGGCTCCATCTGTACTCAGCGGCCCAAGGAGATACACTTGGACTTTGGGATGATATACAAAGAGAGAGCCCCAAGACTTGTGGGGCTGTGAATGGGGTTGCCTGGCTAGTTGAAGAGCAGCAAGAGCTTTTGGTCGTGGCCCCTTTGGTGTGGGAGGAATCCCTGGACGTTGGCAATTGCTGAGCTGGGCTCCGGCTGTACTCAGCGGCCCAGGCACGTAGTCTTGGACTTTGGGAGGCTGCAGAAAGAGACAGCGCCAGCGTTTGTGGGGTAGTGAGGGGGTTGCCTGGCTACTTAAAGAGCAGCAAGAGCTTTTGGTTGTGGCCCCTTTGGTGTGGGAGGAATCCCTGGACGTTGGCAATTGCTGAGCTGGGCTCCAGCTGTACTCAGCGGCAAAGGCACATATTATTTGACTTTGGGATGCTATAGAAAGAGAGAACCCCAAGATTTGTGGGGCTGTGAATGGGGTTGCCTGGCTACTTGAAGGGCAGGAAGAGCTTTTGGTCGTGGCCCCTTTGGTGTGGGAGGAATCCCTGGACGTTGGCAATTGCTGAGCTGGGCTCCGGGCCTACTCCGCGGAGCAGGCACATATAATTTGACTTTGGGATGCTATAGAAAGACAGAACCCCAAGACTTGTGGGGCAGTGAATGGGGTTGCCTGGCTACTTGAAGAGCAGCAAGAGCTTTTGGTCGTGGCCCCTTTGGTGTGGGAGGAATCCGTGGATGATGGTAATTCCTGAGCTGTGCTCCAGCTGTACTGAGCGGTCCAGGCAGATAGTCTTGGACTTTGGGAGGCTGCAGAAAGAGACAGCGCCAGCGTTTGTGGGGCAGTGAATGGGGTTGCCTGGCTACTTGAAGAGCAGCAAGAGCTTTGGGTCATGGCCCCTTTGGTGTGGGAGGAATCCCTGGACGTTGGCAATTGCTGAGCTGGGCTCCGGGCCTACTCCGCGGCGCAGGCACATATAATTAGACTTTGGGATGCTATAGAAAGAGAGAACGCCAAGACTTGTGGGGCAGTGAATGGGGTTGCCTGGCTACTTGAAGAGCAGCAAGAGCTTTTGGTTGTGGCCCCTTTGGTGTGGGAGGAATCCCTGGACGTTGGCAATTGCTGAGCTGGTCTCAGGGTCTAATCAGCGGCGCATGCACATACAATTTGACTTTGGGATGCTATAGAAAGACAGAAACCCAGGACTTGTGGGGCTGTGAATAGGGTTTCCTGGCAACTTGAAGAGCAGCAAGAGCTTTTGGTCGTGGCCCCTTTGGTGTGGGAGGAATCCCTGGACGTTCGCAATTGCTGAGCTGGGCTCCGGCTGTACTCAGCGGCCCAGGCAGATGGACTTTGGGAGGCTGCAGATAGAGACAGCCCCAGCGTTTGTGGGTCTGTGAATGGGGTTGCCTGCCTACTTGAAGAGCAGCAAGAGCTTTTGGTCGTGGCCCATTTGGTGTGGGAGGAATCCCTGGACGTTGGCAATTGCTGAGCTGGGCTCCAGGCCTATTCAGCGGCACAGGCACATATTATTTGACCTTGGTATGCTATAGAAAGAGAGAACCCCAAGAATTGTGGGGCAGTGAATGGGGTTGCCTGGCTACTTGAAGAGCAGCAAGAGCTTTTGGTCATGGCCCCTTTGGTGTGGGAGGAATCCCGGGACTTTGACAACTGCTGAGCTGGGCTTCGGGCCTACTGAGCGGTGCAGGCAGATACTCCTTGACTTTGGGAGGCTGCAGAAAGAGACAGAGCCAGCGTTTGTGGGGCTGTGAATGGGGTTGCCTGCCTACTTGAAGAGCAGCAATAGCTGTTGGTCGTGCCCTCTGTGGTGTGGGAGGAATCCCTGGACGTTCGCAATTGCTGAGCTGGGCTTTGGGCCTACTCAGCGGCGCAGACACATATAATTTGACTTTGGGATGCTATAGAAAGAGAGAGCCCCAAGACTTGTGGGGCAGTGAATGGGGTTGCCCTGCTACTTGAAGAGCAGCAAGAGCTTTTGGTCATGGCACCTTTGATGTGGGAGGAATCCCTGGACGTTGGCAATTGCTGAGCTGGGCTCTGGGCCTACTCAGCGCACCAATCAGAAAGTCTTGGACTTTGGGAGGCTGCAGAAAGAGAGAGCACCAGCGTTTTTGGGTCTGTGAATGGGGTTGCCTGGCTACTTGAAGAGCAGCAAGAGCTTTTGGTCGTGGCCCCTTTGGTGTGGGAGGAATCCCTAGACGTTCACAATTGCTCAGGTGCGCTTCGGGCCTGCTGAGCGGTGCAGGCAGATATTCTTGGACTTTGGGAGGCTGCAGAAAGAGACAGCCCCAGCGTTTGTGGGGCAGTGAATGGGGTTGCCTGGCTACTTGAAGAGCAGCAGGAGCTTTTGGTCGTGGCCCCTTTGGTGTGGGAGGAATCCCTGGACGTTGGCAATTGCTGAGATGGGCTCCGGGCCTACTCCGCGGAGCAGGCACATATAATTTGACTTTGGGATGCTATACAAAGAGAGAAAGCCAAGACTTGTGGGGCAGTGAATGGGGTTGCCTGGCTACTTCAAGAGCAGCAAGAGCTTTTGTCGTGGCCCATGTGGTGTGGGAGGAATCCCTGGACGTTCGCAATTGCTGAGCTGGGCTCCGGCTGTACTCAGCGGCCCAGGCAGATAGGCTTGGACTTTGGGAGGCTGCAGAAAGAGACAGCGCCAGCGTTTGTGGGGCAGTGAATGGGGTTGCCTGGCTACTTGAAGAGCAGCAGGAACTTTTTGTCGTGGCCCCTTTGGTGTGGGAGGAATCCCTGGATGTTCGCACCTGCTAAGCTGGGCTCCGGCTGTACTCAGCAGCCCAGGCAGATAGTCTTGGACTTTGGGAGGCTGCAGAAAGAGACAGCGCCAGCGTTTGAGGGGCAGTGAATGGGGTTGTCTGGCTACTTGAAGAGCAGCAAGAGCTTTTCGTTGTGGCAACATAGGTGTGGGAGGAATCCCTGGACGTTCTCTACTGCTAAGCTGGGCTCCGCCTGTACTCAGTGGCCCAGGCAGATATTCTTGGACTTTGGGAGTCTGCAGAAAGAGACAGCGCCAGCTTTTGAGGGGCAGTGAATGGGGTTGCCTGGCTACTTGAAGAGCAGCAAGAGCTTTTGGTCGTGGCCCCTTTGGTGTGGGAGGAATCCCTGGACGTTGGCAAATATTGAGCTGGGCTCAATCTGTACTCAGCGGCCCAAGGAGATACACTTGGACTTTGGGATGATATACAAAGAGAGAGCCCCAAGACTTGTGGGGCTGTGAATGGGGTTGCCTGGCTAGTTGAAGAGCAGCAAGAGCTTTTGGTCGTGGCCCCTTTGGTGTGGGAGGAATCCCTGGACGTTGGCAATTGCTGAGCTGGGCTCCGGCTGTACTCAGCGGCCCAGGCACGTAGTCTTGGACTTTGGGAGGCTGCAGAAAGAGACAGCGCCAGCGTTTGTGGGGTAGTGAGGGGGTTGCCTGGCTACTTAAAGAGCAGCAAGAGCTTTTGGTTGTGGCCCCTTTGGTGTGGGAGGAATCCCTGGACGTTGGCAATTGCTGAGCTGGGCTCCAGCTGTACTCAGCGGCAAAGGCACATATTATTTGACTTTGGGATGCTATAGAAAGAGAGAACCCCAAGATTTGTGGGGATGTGAATGGGGTTGCCTGGCTACTTGAAGGGCAGGAAGAGCTTTTGGTCGTGGCCCCTTTGGTGTGGGAGGAATCCCTGGACGTTGGCAATTGCTGAGCTGGGCTCCGGGCCTACTCCGCGGAGCAGGCACATATAATTTGACTTTGGGATGCTATAGAAAGACAGAACCCCAAGACTTGTGGGGCAGTGAATGGGGTTGCCTGGCTACTTGAAGAGCAGCAAGAGCTTTTGGTCGTGGCCCCTTTGGTGTGGGAGGAATCCGTGGATGATGGTAATTCCTGAGCTGTGCTCCAGCTGTACTGAGCGGTCCAGGCAGATAGTCTTGGACTTTGGGAGGCTGCAGAAAGAGACAGCGCCAGCGTTTGTGGGGCAGTGAATGGGGTTGCCTGGCTACTTGAAGAGCAGCAAGAGCTTTGGGTCATGGCCCCTTTGGTGTGGGAGGAATCCCTGGACGTTGGCAATTGCTGAGCTGGGCTCCGGGCCTACTCCGCGGCGCAGGCACATATAATTAGACTTTGGGATGCTATAGAAAGAGAGAACGCCAAGACTTGTGGGGCAGTGAATGGGGTTGCCTGGCTACTTGAAGAGCAGCAAGAGCTTTTGGTTGTGGCCCCTTTGGTGTGGGAGGAATCCCTGGACGTTGGCAATTGCTGAGCTGGGCTCAGGGTCTAATCAGCGGCGCATGCACATACAATTTGACTTTGGGATGCTATAGAAAGACAGAAACCCAGGACTTGTGGGGCTGTGAATAGGGTTTCCTGGCAACTTGAAGAGCAGCAAGAGCTTTTGGTCGTGGCCCCTTTGGTGTGGGAGGAATCCCTGGACGTTCGCAATTGCTGAGCTGGGCTCCGGCTGTACTCAGCGGCCCAGGCAGATGGACTTTGGGAGGCTGCAGATAGAGACAGCCCCAGCGTTTGTGGGTCTGTGAATGGGGTTGCCTGCCTACTTGAAGAGCAGCAAGAGCTTTTGGTCGTGGCCCATTTGGTGTGGGAGGAATCCCTGGACGTTGGCAATTGCTGAGCTGGGCTCCAGGCCTATTCAGCGGCACAGGCACATATTATTTGACCTTGGTATGCTATAGAAAGAGAGAACCCCAAGAATTGTGGGGCAGTGAATGGGGTTGCCTGGCTACTTGAAGAGCAGCAAGAGCTTTTGGTCATGGCCCCTTTGGTGTGGGAGGAATCCCGGGACGTTGACAACTGCTGAGCTGGGCTTCGGGCCTACTGAGCGGTGCAGGCAGATACTCCTTGACTTTGGGAGGCTGCAGAAAGAGACAGAGCCAGCGTTTGTGGGGCTGTGAATGGGGTTGCCTGCCTACTTGAAGAGCAGCAATAGCTGTTGGTCGTGCCCTCTGTGGTGTGGGAGGAATCCCTGGACGTTCGCAATTGCTGAGCTGGGCTTTGGGCCTACTCAGCGGCGCAGACACATATAATTTGACTTTGGGATGCTATAGAAAGAGAGAGCCCCAAGACTTGTGGGGCAGTGAATGGGGTTGCCCTGCTACTTGAAGAGCAGCAAGAGCTTTTGGTCATGGCACCTTTGATGTGGGAAGAATCCCTGGACGTTGGCAATTGCTGAGCTGGGCTCTGGGCCTACTCAGCGCACCAATCAGAAAGTCTTGGACTTTGGGAGGCTGCAGAAAGAGAGAGCACCAGCGTTTTTGGGTCTGTGAATGGGGTTGCCTGGCTACTTGAAGAGCAGCAAGAGCTTTTGGTCGTGGCCCCTTTGGTGTGGGAGGAATCCCTAGACGTTCACAATTGCTCAGGTGCGCTTCGGGCCTGCTGAGCGGTGCAGGCAGATATTCTTGGACTTTGGGAGGCTGCAGAAAGAGACAGCCCCAGCGTTTGTGGGGCAGTGAATGGGGTTGCCTGGCTACTTGAAGAGCAGCAAGAGCTTTTGGTCGTGGCCCCTTTGGTGTGGGAGAAATCCCTGGACGTAGGAAATTGCTGAGCTGGGCTCTGGGCCTACTCAGCGGCGCAGGCACATATAATTTGACTTTGGGATGCTATACAAAGAGAGAACCCCCAGACTTGTGGGGCAGTGAATGGGGTTGCCTGGCTACTTGAAGAGCAGCAAGAGCTTTTGGTCGTGGCCCCTTTGGTGTAGGAGGAATCCCTGGACGTTGGCAATTGCTGAGCTGGGCTCCGGCTGTACTCAGCGGCCCAGGCAGATAGTCTTGGACTTTGGGAGGCTGCAGAAAGAGACAGAGCCAGCGTTTGTGGGGTAGTGAATGGGGTTGCCTGGCTAGCTGAAGAGCAGCAAGAGCTTTTGGTCGTGGCCCCTTTGGTGTGGGAGGAATCCCTGGACGTTCGCAGTTGCTGAGCTGGGCTCCGGGCCTACTCAGCGGCGCAGACACATATAATTTGACTTTGGGATGCTATAGAAAGAGAGAGCCCCAAGACTTGTGGGGCAGTGAATGGGGTTGCCTGGCTACTTGAAGAGCAGCAAGAGCTTTTGGTCGTGGCAACATAGGTGTGGGAGGAATCCCTGGACGTTGGCAAATACTGAGCTGGGCTCCGGCTGTACTCAGCGGCCCAGGCAGATAGTCTTGGACTTTGGGAGGCTGCAGAAAGAGACAGCGCCAGCATTTGTGGGGCAGTGAATGGGGTTGCCTGTCTACTTGAAGAGCAGCAAGAGCTTTTGGTCATGGCCCCTTTGGTGTGGGAGGAATCCCTGGACTTTGGCAATTGCTGAGCTGGGCTCCGGCTGTACTCAGGAGCGCAGGCACATATAATTTGACTTTGGGATGCTATAGAAAGAGAGAACCCCAAGACTTGTGGGGCAGTGAATGGGGTTGCCTGGCTACTTGAAGAGCAGCAAGAGCTTTTGGTCGTGGCCCCTTTGGTGTGGGAGGAATCCCTGGACGTTGGCAATTGCTGAGCTGGGCTCCGGCTGTACTCAGCGGTTCAGGCAATAGCCTTGGACTTTGGGAGGCTGCAGAAAGAGACAGCACCAGCGTTTGTGGGGCAGTGAATGGGGTTGCCTGGCTACTTGAAGAGCAGCAGGAGCTTTTGGTCGTGGCCCCTTTGGTGTGGGAGGAATCCCTGGACGTTGGCAATTGCTGAGCTGGGCTCCGGCTGTACTCAGCGGCCCAGGCAGATAGACTTGGACTTTGGGAGGCTGCAGATAGAGACAGCCCCAGCGTTTGTGGGTCTGTGAATGGGGTTGCCTGCCTACTTGAAGAGCAGCAAGAGCTTTTGGTCGTGGCCCATTTGGTGTGGGAGGAATCCCTGGACGTTGGCAATTGCTGAGCTGGGCTCCAGGCCTATTCAGCGGCACAGGCACATATTATTTGACCTTGGGATGCTATAGAAAGAGAGAACCCCAAGACTTGTGGGGCAGTGAATGGGGTTGCCTGGCTACTTGAAGAGCAGCAAGAGCTTTTGGTCGTGGCCCCTTTGGTGTGGGAGGAAACCCTGGACGTTGGCTATTGCTGAGCTGGGCTTCGGGCCTACTGAGCGGTGCAGGCAGATACACTTTGACTTTGGGAGGCTGCAGAAAGAGACAGAGCCAGCGTTTGTGGGGCTGTGAATGGGGTTGCCTGGCTACTTGAAGAGCAGCAATAGCTTTTGGTCGTGCCCTCTGTGGTGTGGGAGGAATCCCTGGACGTTCGCAATTGCTGAGCTGGGCTCCGGTCCTACTCTAGCCGTGCAGACACATATAATTTGACTTTGGGATGCTATAGAAAGAGAGAGCCCCAAGACTTGTGGGGCAGTGAATGGGGTTGCCCTGCTACTTGAAGAGCAGCAAGAGCTTTTGGTCGTGGCAACATAAGTGTGGGAGGAATCCCTGGACGTTGGCAATTACTGAGCTGGGCTCCGGGTGTACTCAGCGGTTCAGGCAGATAGTCTTGGACTTTGGGAGGCTGCAGAAAGAGACAGCCCCAGCGTTTTTGGGGCAGTGAATGGGGTTTCCTGGCTACTTGAAGAGCAGCAAGAGCTTTTGGTCATGGCACCTTTGATGTGGGAGGAATCCCTGGACGTTGGCAATTGCTGAGCTGGGCTCTGGGCCTACTCAGCGCACCAATCAGAAAGTCTTGGACTTTGGGAGGCTGCAGAAAGACAGAGCACCAGCGTTTTTGGGTCTGTGAATGGGGTTGCCTGGCTACTTGAAGAGCAGCAAGAGCTTTTGGTCGTGGCCCCTTTGGTGTGGGAGAAATCCCTGGACGTAGGCAATTGCTGAGCTGCGCTTTGGGCCTACTCAGCGGCGCAGGCACATATAATTAGACTTTGGGATGCTATAGAAAGAGAGAACGCCAAGACTTGTGGGGCAGTGAATGGGGTTGCCTGGCTACTTGAAGAGCAGCAAGAGCTTTTGGTCGTGGCCCCTTTGGTGTGGGAGGAATCCCTGGACGTTGGCAATTGCTGAGCTGGGCTCCGGCTGTACTCAGCGGCCCAGGCAGATAGTCTTGGACTTTGGGAGGCTGCAGAAAGAGACAGAGCCAGCGTTTGTGGGGCAGTGAATGGGGTTGCCTGTCTACTTGAAGAGCAGCAAGAGCTTTTGGTCGTGGCCCCTTTGGTGTGGGAAGAATCCCTGGACGTTTGCAATTGCTGATCTGGGCTCCAGGCCTATTCAGCGGCGCAGGCACAAATAATTTGACTTTGGGATGCTATAGAAAGAGAGAACCCCAAGACTTGTGTGTCTGTGAATGGGGTTGCCTGGCTACTTGAAGAGCAGCAGGAACTTTTTGTCGTGGCCCTTTGGTGTGGGAGGAATCCCTGGATGTTCGCACCTGCTAAGCTGGGCTCCGGCTGTACTCAGCAGCCCAGGCAGATAGTCTTGGACTTTGGGAGGCTGCAGAAAGAGACAGCGCCAGCGTTTGAGGGGCAGTGAATGGGGTTGTCTGGCTACTTAAAGAGCAGCAAGAGCTTTTGGTCGTGGCCCCTTTGGTGTGGGAGGAATCCCTGGACGTTGGCAATTGCTGAGCTGGGCTCCGGGCCTACTCAGGAGCGCAGGCACATATAATTTGACTTTGGGATGCTATAGAAAGAGAGAACCCCAAGACTTGTGGGGCAGTGAATGGGGTTGCCTGGCTACTTGAAGAGCAGCAAGAGCTTTTGGTCGTGGCCCCTTTGGTGTGGGAGGAATCCCTGGACGTTGGCAATTGCTGAGCTGGGCTCCAGGCCTATTCAGCGGCACAGGCACATATTATTTTACTTTGGGATGCTATAGAAAGACAGAGCCCCAAGACTTGTGGGGCAGTGAATGGGGTTGCCTGGCTACTTGAAGAGCAGCAATAGCTTTTGGTCGTGGCCCCTTTGGTGTGGGAGGAATCCCTGGACGTTGGCAATTGCTGAGATGGGCTCCGGGCCGAATCCACGGAGCAGGCACATATAATTTGACTTTGGGATGCTATAGAAAGAGAGAAACCCAGGAATTGTGAGTCTGTGAATAGGGTTGCCTGGCTACTTGAAGAGCAGCAAGAGCTTTTGTCTTGGCCCCTTTGGTGTGGGAGGAATCCCTGGACGTTCGCAATTGCTGAGCTGGGCTCCGGCTGTACTCAGCGGCCCAGGCAGATAGACTTGGACTTTGGGAGGCTGCAGAAAGAGACAGCGCCAGCGTTTGAGGGGCAGTGAATGGGGTTGCCTGGCTACTTAAAGAGCAGCAAGAGCTTTTGGTCGTGGTTCCTTTGGTGTAGGATGAATCCGTGGATATTGGGAATTGCTGAGCTGGTCTCTGGGCCTACTCAGCGCACCAATCACATATTCTTGGACTTTGGGAGGCTGCAGAAAGAGACAGCGCCAGCATTTGTGGGGCGGTGAATGGGGTTGCCTGTCTACTTGAAGAGCAGCAAGAGCTTTTGGTTGTGGCCCCTTTGGTGTGGGAGGAATCCCTGGACGTTTGCAATTGCTGATCTGGGCTCCAGGCCTATTCAGCGGCGCAGGCACAAATAATTTGACTTTGGGATGCTATAGAAAGAGAGAACCCCAAGACTTGTGTGTCTGTGAATGGGGTTGCCTGGCTACTTGAAGAGCAGCAGGAACTTTTTGTCGTGGCCCTTTGGTGTGGGAGGAATCCCTGGATGTTCGCACCTGCTAAGCTGGGCTCCGGCTGTACTCAGCAGCCCAGGCAGATAGTCTTGGACTTTGGGAGGCTGCAGAAAGAGACAGCGCCAGCGTTTGAGGGGCAGTGAATGGGGTTGTCTGGCTACTTAAAGAGCAGCAAGAGCTTTTGGTCGTGGCCCCTTTGGTGTGGGAGGAATCCCTGGACGTTGGCAATTGCTGAGATGGGCTCCGGGCCTACTCCGCGGAGCAGGCACATATAATTTTACTTTGGGATGCTATAGAAAGAGAGAACCCCAAGACTTGTGGGGCAGTGAATGGGGTTGCCTGGCTACTTGAAGAGCAGCAAGAGCTTTTGGTCGTGGCCCCTTTGGTGTGGGAGGAATCCCTGGACGTTGGCAATTGCTGAGCTGGGCTCCAGGCCTATTCAGCGGCACAGGCACATATTATTTTACTTTGGGATGCTATAGAAAGACAGAGCCCCAAGACTTGTGGGGCAGTGAATGGGGTTTCCTGGCTACTTGAAGAGCAGCAAGAGCTTTTGGTCGTGGCCCCTTTGGTGTGGGAGGAATCCCTGGACGTTGGCAATTGCTGAGATGGGCTCCGGGCCGAATCCACGGAGCAGGCACATATAATTTGACTTTGGGATGCTATAGAAAGAGAGAAACCCAGGAATTGTGAGTCTGTGAATAGGGTTGCCTGGCTACTTGAAGAGCAGCAAGAGCTTTTGTCTTGGCCCCTTTGGTGTAGGAGGAATCCCTGGATGTTCGCAATTGCTGAGCTGGGCTCCGGCTGTACTCAGCGGCCCAGGCAGATAGACTTGGACTTTGGGAGGCTGCAGAAAGAGACAGACCCAGCGTTTGTGGGGCAGTGAATGGGGTTGCCTGGCTACTTAAAGAGCAGCAAGAGCTTTTGGTCGTGGTTCCTTTGGTGTAGGATGAATCCGTGGATATTGGGAATTGCTGAGCTGGTCTCTGGGCCTACTCAGCGCACCAATCACATATTCTTGGACTTTGGGAGGCTGCAGAAAGAGACAGCGCCAGCATTTGTGGGGCGGTGAATGGGGTTGCCTGTCTACTTGAAGAGCAGCAAGAGCTTTTGGTCGTGGCCCCTTTGGTGTGGGAGGAATCCCTGGACGTTTGCAATTGCTGATCTGGGCTCCAGGCCTATTCAGCGGCGCAGGCACAAAAAATTTGACTTTGGGATGCTATAGAAAGAGAGAACCCCAAGACTTGTGTGTCTGTGAATGGGGTTGCCTGGCTACTTGAAGAGCAGCAGGAACTTTTTGTCGTGGCCCTTTGGTGTGGGAGGAATCCCTGGATGTTCGCACCTGCTAAGCTGGGCTCCGGCTGTACTCAGCAGCCCAGGCAGATAGTCTTGGACTTTGGGAGGCTGCAGAAAGAGACAGCGCCAGCGTTTGAGGGGCAGTGAATGGGGTTGTCTGGCTACTTGAAGAGCAGCAAGAGCTTTTCGTTGTGGCAACATAGGTGTGGGAGGAATCCCTGGACGTTCTCTACTGCTAAGCTGGGCTCCGCCTGTACTCAGTGGCCCAGGCAGATATTCTTGGACTTTGGGAGTCTGCAGAAAGAGACAGCGCCAGCTTTTGAGGGGCAGTGAATGGGGTTGCCTGGCTACTTGAAGAGCAGCAAGAGCTTTTGGTCGTGGCCCCTTTGGTGTGGGAGGAATCCCTGGACGTTGGCAAATATTGAGCTGGGCTCCATCTGTACTCAGCGGCCCAAGGAGATACACTTGGACTTTGGGATGATATACAAAGAGAGAGCCCCAAGACTTGTGGGGCTGTGAATGGGGTTGCCTGGCTAGTTGAAGAGCAGCAAGAGCTTTTGGTCGTGGCCCCTTTGGTGTGGGAGGAATCCCTGGACGTTGGCAATTGCTGAGCTGGGCTCCGGCTGTACTCAGCGGCCCAGGCACGTAGTCTTGGACTTTGGGAGGCTGCAGAAAGAGACAGCGCCAGCGTTTGTGGGGTAGTGAGGGGGTTGCCTGGCTACTTAAAGAGCAGCAAGAGCTTTTGGTTGTGGCCCCTTTGGTGTGGGAGGAATCCCTGGACGTTGGCAATTGCTGAGCTGGGCTCCAGCTGTACTCAGCGGCAAAGGCACATATTATTTGACTTTGGGATGCTATAGAAAGAGAGAACCCCAAGACTTGTGGGGCTGTGAATGGGGTTGCCTGGCTACTTGAAGGGCAGGAAGAGCTTTTGGTCGTGGCCCCTTTGGTGTGGGAGGAATCCCTGGACGTTGGCAATTGCTGAGCTGGGCTCCGGGCCTACTCCGCGGAGCAGGCACATATAATTTGACTTTGGGATGCTATAGAAAGACAGAACCCCAAGACTTGTGGGGCAGTGAATGGGGTTGCCTGTCTACTTGAAGAGCAGCAAGAGCTTTTGGTCGTGGCCCCTTTGGTGTGGGAGGAATCCCTGGACGTTGGCAAATACTGAGCTGGGCTTCGGGCCTGCTGAGCGGTGCAGGCAGATACTCTTGGACTTTGGGAGGCTGCAGAAAGAGAAAGCACCAGAGTTTGTGGGACAGTGAATGGGGTTGCCTGTCTACTTGAAGAGCAGCAAGAGCTTTTGGTCGTGGCCCCTTTGGTGTGGGAGGAATCCCGGGACGTTGGCTATTGCTGGGCTGGGCTCCGGCTGTACTCAGCGGTTCAGGCAATAGCCTTGGACTTTGGGAGGCTGCAGAAAGAGACAGCCCCAGCGTTTGTGGGGCAGTGAATGTGGTTGCCTGGCTACTTGAAGAGCAGCAAGAGCTTTTGGTCGTGGCCCCTTTGGTGTGGGAGGAATCCCTGGACGTTGGCAAATACTGAGCTGGGCTCCGGCTGTACTCAGCGGCCCAGGCAGATATTCTTGGACTTTGGGAGGCTGCAGAAAGAGAAAGCACCAGAGTTTGTGGGACAGTGAATGGGGTTGCCTGTCTACTTGAAGAGCAGCAAGAGCTTTTGGTCGTGGCCCCTTTGGTGTGGGAGGAATCCCTGGACGTTGGCAATTGCTGAGCTGGGCTCCGGGCCTACTCAGCGGCGCAGGCACATATAATTTGACTTTGGGATGCTATAGAAAGAGAGAACCCCAAGACTTGTGGGGCAGTGAATGGGGTTGCCTGGCTACTTGAAGAGCAGCAAGAGCTTTTGGTCGTGGCCCCTTTGGTGTGGGAGGAATCCCTGGACGTTGGCAATTGCTGAGCTGGGCTCCGGCTGTACTCAGCGGCCCAGGCAGATAGTCTTGGACTTTGGGAGGCTGCAGAAAGAGACAGCACCAGCGTTTGTGGGGCAGTGAATGGGGTTGCCTGGCTACTTGAAGAGCAGCAAGAGCTTTTGGTCGTGGCCCCTTTGGTGTGGGAGGAATCCCTGGACGTTGGAAAATACTGAGCTGGGCTTCGGGCCTGCTGAGCGGTGCAGGCAGATACTCTTGGACTTTGGGAGGCTGCAGAAAGAGAAAGCACCAGAGTTTGTGGGGCAGTGAATGGGGTTGCCTGTCTACTTGAAGAGCAGCAAGAGCTTTTGGTCGTGGCCCCTTTGGTGTGGGAGGAATCCCTGGACGTTGGCAATTGCTGAGCTGGGCTCCGGGCCTACTCAGCAGCGCAGGCACATATAATTTGACTTTGGGATGCTATACAAAGAGAGAACGCCAAGTCTTGTGGGTCTGTGAACGGGGTTGCCTGGCTACTTGAAGAGCAGCAAGAGCTTTTTGTCGTGGCAACATAGGTGTGGGAGGAATCCCTGGACATTGGCAAATACTGAGCTGGGCTCCGGCTGTACTCAGCGGGTCAGGCAGATACTCTTGGACTTTGGGAGGCTGCAGAAAGAGACAGAGCCAGCGTTTGTGGGGCAGTGAATGGGGTTGCCTGGCTACTTGAAGAGCAGCAAGAGCTTTTGGTCATGGCCCCTTTGGTGTGGGAGGAATCCCTGGACGTTGGCCATTGCTGAGCTGGGCTCCGGCTGTACTCAGCGGCCCAGGCAGATAGTCTTGGACTTTGGGAGGCTGCAGAAAGAGACAGCCCCAGCGTTTGTGGGGCAGTGAATGGGGTTGCCTGGCTACTTGAAGAGTAGCAGGAGCTTTTGGTCATGGCCCCTTTGGTGTGGGAGGAATCCCTGGACGTTCGCAATTGCTGAGCTGGGCTCCGGGCCTACTCAGCGGCGAAGGCACATATAATTTGACTTTGGGATGCTATAGAAAGACAGAGCCCCAAGACTTGTGGGGCAGTGAATGGGGTTGCCTGGCTACTTGAAGAGCAGCAAGAGCTTTTGGTCGTGGCCCCTTTGGTGTGGGAGGAATCCCTGGACGTTGGAAAATACTGAGCTGGGCTTCGCGCCTGCTGAGCGGTGCAGGCAGATACTCTTGGACTTTGGGAGGCTGCAGAAAGAGGCAGCGCCACCGTTTGTGGGGCTGTGAATGGGGTTGCCTGGCTACTTGAAGAGCAGCAAGAGCTTTTGGTCGTGGCCCCTTTGGTGTGGGAGGAATCCCTGGACGTTGGCAATTGCTAAGCTGGGCTCTGGGCCTACTCAGCGGCGCAGGCACATATAATTTGACTTTGGGATGCTATAGAAAGAGAGAACCCCAAGACTTGTGGGGCAGTGAATGGGGTTGCCTGGCTACTTGAAGAGCAGCAAGAGCTTTTGGTCGTGGCCCCTTTGGTGTGGGAGGAATCCCTGTACGTTGGCTATTGCTGGGCTGGGCTCCGGCTGTACTCAGCTGTTCAGGCAATAGCCTTGGACTTTGGGAGGTTGCAGAAAGAGACAGCGCCAGCGTTTGTGGATCTGTGAATGGGATTGCCTGGCTACTTGAAGAGCAGCAAGAGCTTTTGGTCGTGGCCCCTTTGGTGTGGGAGGAATCCCTGGACGTTCGCAATTGCTGAGCTGGGCTCCGGGCCTACTCAGCGGCGCAGGCACATATAATTTGACTTTGGGATGCTATAGAAAGACAGAGCCCCAAGACTTGTGGGGCAGTGAATGGGGTTGCCTGGCTACTTGAAGAGCAGCAAGAGCTTTTGATCGTGGCCCCTTTGGTGTGGGAGGAATCCCTGGACGTTGGCAATTGCTGAGCTGGGCTTCGGGCCTGCTGAGCGGTGCAGGCAGATACTCTTGGACTTTGGGAGGATGCAGAAAGAGAAAGCACCAGAGTTTGTGGGGCAGTGAATGGGGTTGCCTGGCTACTTGAAGAGCAGCAAGAGCTTTTGGTCGTGGCCCCTTTGGTGTGGGAGGAATCCCTGGACGTTGACAATTGCTGGGCTGGGCTCCGGCTGTACTCAGCGGTTCAGGCAATAGCCTTGGACTTTGGGAGGCTGCAGAAAGAGACAGCCCCAGCGTTTGTGGGGCAGTGAATGGGGTTGCCTGGCTACTTGAAGAGCAGCAAGAGCTTTTGGTCATGGCCCCTTTGGTGTGGGAGGAATCCCTGGACATTCGCAATTACTGAGCCGGGCTCCGGGCCTACTCAGCGGCGCAGGCACATATAATTTGACTTTGGGATGCTATAGAAAGAGAGAACCCCAAGACTTGTGGGGCAGTGAATGGGGTTGCCTGGCTACTTGAAGAGCAGCAAGAGCTTTTGGTCGTGGCCCCTTTGGTGTGGGAGGAATCCCTGGATGTTGGCAATTGCTGAGCTGGGCTCCGGCTGTACTCAGCGGCCCAGGCATGTAGTCTTGGACTTTGGGAGGCTGCAGAAAGAGACAGCGCCAGCGTTTGTGGGGCAGTGAATGGGGTTGCCTGGCTACTTAAAGAGCAGCAAGAGCTTTTGGTCGTGGCGCCTTTGGTGTGGGAGGAATCCCTGGGCGTTGGCAATTGCTGAGCTGGGGTCTGTGTCTACTCAGCGGCGCAGGCACATATAATTTGACTTTGTGATGCTACACAAAGAGAGAACCCCAAGAGTTGTGGGGCAGTGAATGAGATTGCCTGGCTACTTGAAGAGCAGCAAGAGCTTTTGGTCGTGGCCCCTTTGGTGTGGGAGGAATCCCTGGACGTTGGCAATTGCTGAACTGGGCTCCGGCTGTACTCAGCGGCCCAAGGAGATACTCTTGGACTATGGGATGATATACAAAGAGAGAGCCCCAAGACTTTTGGGGCTGTGAATGGGGTTTCCTGTCTACTTGAACAGCATCAAGAGCTTTTGGTCATGGCCCCTTTGGTGTGGGAGGAATCCCTGGACGTTCGCAATTGCTGAGCTGGGCTCCTGCTGTACTCAGCGGCCCAGGCACATAATCGTGGACTTTGGGAGGCTGCAGAAAGAGACAGAGCCAGCGTTTGTGGGGCTGTGAATGTGGTTGCCTGTCTACTTGAAGAGCAGCAAGAGCCTTTGGTCATGGCCCCTTTGGTGTGGGAGGAATCCCTGGACGTTGGCAATTGCTGAGCTGGGCTCCGGCTGTACTCAGCGGTTCAGGCAATAGCCTTGGACTTTGGGAGGCTGAAGAAAGAGACAGCGCCAGCGTTTGTGAGTCTGTGAATGCGGTTGCCTGGCTACTTGAAGAGCAGCAAGAGCTTTTGGTCGTGGCCCCTTTGGTGTGGGAGGAATCCCGGGACGTTGACAACTGCTGAGCTGGGCTCCGGCTGTACTCAGCGGCCCAGGCAGATAGTCTTGGACTTTGGGAGGCTGCAGAAAGAGACAGCACCAGCGTTTGTGGGGCAGTGAATGGGGTTGCCTGGCTACTTGAAGAGTAGCAAGAGCTTTTGGTCATGGCCCCTTTGGTGTGGGAGGAATCCCTGGACGTTCGCAAATACTGAGCTGGGCTCCGGCTGTACTCAGCGGCCCAGGCAGATAGTCTTGGACTTTGGGAGGCTGCAGAAAGAGACAGAGACAGCGTTTGTGGGGCAGTGAATGGGGTTGCCTGGCTACTTGAAGAGCAGCAAGAGCTTTTGGTCGTGACCCCTTTGGTGTGGGAGGAATCCCTGGACGTTCGCAATTGCTGAGCTGGGCTCTGGGCCTACTCAGCGGCGCAGGCACATATAATTTGACTTTGGGATGCTACAGAAAGCGAGAACCGGAAGACTTGTGGGGCAGTGAATGGGGTTGCCTGGCTACTTGAAGAGCAGCAAGAGCTTTTGGTCATGGCCCCTTTGGTGTGGGAGGAATCTCTGGACATTCGCGATTGCTAAGCTGGGCTCAGGGTCTAATCAGCGGCGCAGACACATATAACTTCACTTTGGGATTATATAAAAAGAGAGATCCCCAAGACTTGTGGGGCAGTGAATGGTGTTGCCTGGATAGATGAAGAGCAGCAAGAGCTTTTGGTCGTGGCCCCTTTGGTGTGGGAGGAATCCCTGGACGTTGGCAATTGCTGAGCTGGGCTCCGGCTGTACTCAGCGGCCCAAGGAGATACTCTTGGACTTTGCGATGATATACAAAGAGAGAGCCCCAAGACTTTTGGGGCAGTGAATGGGGTTGCCTGGCTACTTGAAGAGCAGCAAGAGCTTTTGGTCGTGGCCCCTTTGGTGTGGGAGGAATCCCTGGACGTTGGCAAATATTGAGCTGCGCTCCGGGCCTACTCAGCGGCGCAGGCACATATAATTTGACTTTGGGATGCTACAGAAAGAGAGAACCCCAAGACTTGTGGGGCAGTGAATGGGGTTGCCTGGCTACTTGAAGAGCAGCAAGAGCTTTTGGTCGTGGCCCCTTTGGTGTGGGAGGAATCCCTGGACGTTGGCAATTGCTGAGCTGGGCTCCGGCTGTACTCAGAGGTTCAGGAGATACTCTTGGACTTTGGGAGGCTGCAGAAAGAGACAGCGCCAGCGTTTGTGGGGCAGTGAATGGGGTTGCCTGTCTACTTGAAGAGCAGCAAGAGCTTTTGGTCGTGGCCCCTTTGGTGTGGGAGGAATCCCTGGACATTCGCAATTGCTGAGCTGGGCTCCGGCTGTACTCAGCGGTTCAGGCAATAGCCTTGGACTTTGGGAGGCTGCAGAAAGAGACAGCGCCAGCGTTTGTGGGGCTGTGAATGGGGTTGCCTGGCTACTTGAAGAGCAGCAAGAGCTTTTGGTCGTGGCCCCTTTGGTGTGGGAGGAATCCCTGGACGTTGGAAAATACTGAGCTGGGCTCCGGCTGTACTCAGCGGCCCAGGCAGATAGTCTTGGACTTTGGGAGGCTGCAGAAAGAGACAGCGCCAGCGTTTGTGGGGCAGTGAATGGGGTTGCCTGTCTACTTGAAGAGCAGCAGGAGCTTTTGGTCATGGCCCCTTTGGTGTGGGAGGAATCCCTGGACGTTGGCAATTGCTGAGCTTGGCTCCGGGCCTACTCAGCAGCGCAGGCACATATAATTTGACTTTGGGATGCTATAGAAAGAGAGAGCCCCAAGACTTGTGGGGCAGTGAATGGGGTTGCCTGGCTACTTGAAGAGCAGCAAGAGCTTTTGGTCATGGCCCCTTTGGTGTGGGAGGAATCCCTGGACGTTGGCAATTGCTGAGCTGGGCTCTGGCTGTACTCAGCGGTTCAGGAGATACTCTTGGACTTTGGGAGGCTGCAGAAAGAGACAGCGCCAGCGTTTGTGGGGCAGTGAATGGGGTTGCCTGGCTACTTGAAGAGCAGCAGGAGCTTTTGGTCGTGGCCCCTTTGGTGTGGGAGGAATCCCTGGACGTTGGCAATTGCTGAGCTGGGCTCCGGGCCTACTCAGCAGCGCAGGCACATATAATTTGACTTTGGGATGCTATACAAAGAGAGAACGCCAAGTCTTGTGGGTCTGTGAACGGGGTTGCCTGGCTACTTGAAGAGCAGCAAGAGCTTTTTGTCGTGGCAACATAGGTGTGGGAGGAATCCCTGGACATTGGCAAATACTGAGCTGGGCTCCGGCTGTACTCAGCGGGTCAGGCAGATACTCTTGGACTTTGGGAGGCTGCAGAAAGAGACAGAGCCAGCGTTTGTGGGGCTGTGAATGGGGTTGCCTGGCTACTTGAAGAGCAGCAAGAGCTTTTGGTCGTGGCCCCTTTGGTGTGGGAGGAATCCCTGGACGTTGGAAAATACTGAGCTGGGCTTCGCGCCTGCTGAGCGGTGCAGGCAGATACTCTTGGACTTTGGGAGGCTGCAGAAAGAGAAAGCACCAGCGTTTGTGGGGCAGTGAATGGGGTTGCCTGGCTACTTGAAGAGCAGCAAGAGCTTTTGGTCGTGGCCCCTTTGTTGTGGGAGGAATCCCTGGACGTTGGCAAATACTGAGCTGGGCTCCGGCTGTACTCAGCGGGTCAGGCAGATAGTCTTGGACTTTGGGAGGCTGCAGAAAGAGACAGCGCCAGCGTTTGTGGGGCAGTGAATGGGATTGCCTGGCTACTTGAAGAGCAGCAAGAGCTTTTGGTCGTGGCCCCTTTGGTGTGGGAGGAATCCCTGGACGTTTACAATTGCTGGGCTGGGCTCCGGCTGTACTCAGCGGCCCAGGCAGATAGTCTTGGACTTTGGGAGGCTGCAGAAAGAGGCAGCGCCAGCGTTTGTGGGGCAGTGAATGGGGTTGCCTGGCTACTTGAAGAGCAGCAAGAGCTTTTGGTCGTGGCCCCTTTGGTGTGGGAGGAATCCCTAGACTTTCACAATTGCTTAGGTGGGCTTCGGGCCTACTGAGCGGTGCAGGCAGATATTCTTGGACTTTGGGAGGCTGCAGAAAGAGAAAGCACCAGAGTTTGTGGGGCAGTGAATGGGGTTGCCTGTCTACTTAAAGAGCAGCAGGAGCTTTTGGTCATGGCCCCTTTGGTGTGGGAGGAATCCCTGGACGTTGGCAATTGCTGAGCTGGGCTCCGGGCCTACTCAGCGGCGCAGGCACATATAATTTGACTTTGGGATGCTATAGAAAGAGAGAACGCCAAGACTTTTGGGACAGTGAATGGGGTTGCCTGGCTACTTGAAGAGCAGCAAGAGCTTTTGGTCGTGGCCCCTTTGGTGTGGGAGGCATCCCTGGACGTTGGCAACTGCTGGGCTGGGCTCCGGCTGTACTCAGCGGCCCAGGCAGATAGTCTTGGACTTTGGGAGGCTGCAGAAAGAGACAGCGCCAGCGTTTGTGGGGCAGTGAATGGGGTTGCCTGTCTACTTGAAGAGCAGCAGGAGCTTTTGGTCATGGCCCCTTTGGTGTGGGAGGAATCCCTGGACGTTCGCAATTGCTGAGCTGGGCTCCGGGCCTACTTAGCAGCGCAGGCACATATAATTTGACTTTGGGATGCTATAGAAAGAGAGAACGCCAAGACTTGTGGGGCAGTGAATGGGGTTGCCTGGCTACTTGAAGAGCAGCAAGAGCTTTTGGTCGTGGCCCCTTTGGTGTGGGAGGAATCCCTGGACGTTGGCAATTGCTGAGCTGGGCTCCGGCTGTACTCAGCGGCCCAGGCAGATAGTCTTGGACTTTGGGAGGCTGCAGAAAGAGACAGCGCCAGCGTTTGTGGGGCAGTGAATGGGGTTGCCTGTCTACTTGAAGAGTAGCAAGAGCTTTTGGTCGTGGCCCCTTTGGTGTGGGAGGAATCCCTGTACGTTGGCTATTGCTGAGTTGGGCTCCGGCTGTACTCAGTGGTTCAGGCAATAGCCTTGGACTTTGGGAGGCTGCAGAAAGAGACAGCACCAGCGTTTGTGGGGCAGTGAATGGGGTTGCCTGGCTACTTGAAGAGCAGCAAGAGCTTTTGGTCGTGGCCCCTTTGGTGTGGGAGGAATCCCTGGACGTTGGAAAATACTGAGCTGGGCTTCGGGCCTGCTGAGCGGTGCAGGCAGATAGTCTTGGACTTTGGGAGGCTGCAGAAAGAGAAAGCACCAGAGTTTGTGGGGCAGTGAATGGGGTTGCCTGGCTACTTGAAGAGCAGCAAGAGCTTTTGGTCGTGGCCCCTTTGGTGTGGGAGGAATTCCTGGACGTTCGCAATTGCTGAGCTGGGCTCCGGGCCTACTGAGCAGCGCAGGCACATATAATTTGACTTTGGGATGCTATAGAAAGACAGAGCCCCAAGACTTGTGGGGCAGTGAATGGGGTTGCCTGGCTACTTGAAGAGCAGCAAGAGCTTTTGGTCGTGGCCCCTTTGGTGTGGGAGGAATCCCTGGACGTTGGAAAATACTGAGCTGGGCTTCGGGCCTGCTGAGCGGTGCAGGCAGATACTCTTGGACTTTGGGAGGCTGCAGAAAGAGAAAGCACCAGAGTTTGTGGGACAGTGAATGGGGTTGCCTGGCTACTTGAAGAGCAGCAAGAGCTTTTGGTCGTGGCCCCTTTGGTGTGGGAGGAATCCCTGTACGTTGGCTATTGCTGGGCTGGGCTCCGGCTGTACTCAGCGGTTCAGGCAATAGCCTTGGACTTTGGGAGGCTGCAGAAAGAGACAGCCCCAGCGTTTGTGGGGCAGTGAATGTGGTTGCCTGGCTACTTGAAGAGCAGCAAGAGCTTTTGTCGTGGCCCCTTTGGTGTGGGAGGAATCCCTGGACGTTGGCAAATACTGAGCTGGGCTCCGGCTGTACTCAGCGGCCCAGGCAGATAGTCTTGGACTTTGGGAGGCTGCAGAAAGAGAAAGTACCAGAGTTTGTGGGACAGTGAATGGGGTTGCCTGTCTACTTGAAGAGCAGCAAGAGCTTTTGGTCGTGGCCCCTTTGGTGTGGGAGGAATCCCTGGACGTTGGCAATTGCTGAGCTGGGCTCCGGCTGTACTCAGCGGCCCAGGCACGTAGTCTTGGACTTTGGGAGGCTGCAGAAAGAGACAGCACCAGCGTTTGTGGGGCAGTGAATGGGGTTGCCTGGCTACTTGAAGAGTAGCAAGAGCTTTTGGTCATGGCCCCTTTGGTGTGGGAGGAATCCCTGGACGTTGGAAAATACTGAGCTGGGCTTCGGGCCTACTGAGCCGTGCAGGCAGATACTCTTGGACTTTGGGAGGCTGCAGAAAGAGACAGCCACAGCGTTTGTGGGGCAGTGAATGGGGTTGCCTGGCTACTTGAAGAGCAGCAAGAGCTTTTGGTCGTGGCCCCTTTGGTGTGGGAGGAATCCCTGGACGTTGGCAATTGCTGGGCTGGGCTCCGGCTGTACTCAGCGGCCCAGGCACATTTTATTTGACTTTGGGATGCTATAGAAAGACAGAGCCCCAAGACTTGTGGGGCAGTGAATGGGGTTGCCTGGCTACTTGAAGAGCAGCAAGAGCCTTTGGTCATGGCCCCTTTGGTGTGGGAGGAATCCCTGGACGTTGGAAAATACTGAGCTGGGCTTCGGGCCTGCTGAGCGGTGCAGGCAGATACTCTTGGACTTTGGGAGGCTGCAGAAAGAGAAAGCACCAGAGTTTGTGGGGCAGTGAATGGGGTTGCCTGTCTACTTGAAGAGCAGCAAGAGCTTTTGGTCGTGGCCCCTTTGGTGTGGGAGGAATCCCTGGACGTTGACAATTGCTGGGCTGGGCTCTGGCTGTACTCAGCAGTTCAGGCAATAGCCTTGGACTTTGGGAGGCTGCAGAAAGAGACAGCGCCAGCGTTTGTGGGGCTGTGAATGGGGTTGCCTGGCTACTTGAAGAGTAGCAAGAGCTTTTGGTCATGGCTCCTTTGGTGTGGGAGGAATCCCTGGACGTTGGCAATTGCTGAGCTGGGCTCCGGGCCTACTCAGCAGCGCAGGCACATATAATTTGACTTTGGGATGCTATACAAAGAGAGAACGCCAAGTCTTGTGGGTCTGTGAACGGGGTTGCCTGGCTACTTGAAGAGCAGCAAGAGCTTTTTGTCGTGGCAACATAGGTGTGGGAGGAATCCCTGGACATTGGCAAATACTGAGCTGGGCTCCGGCTGTACTCAGCGGGTCAGGCAGATACTCTTGGACTTTGGGAGGCTGCAGAAAGAGACAGAGCCAGCGTTTGTGGGGCTGTGAATGGGGTTGCCTGGCTACTTGAAGAGCAGCAAGAGCTTTTGGTCGTGGCCCCTTTGGTGTGGGAGGAATCCCGGGACGTTGAGAACTGCTGAGCTGGGCTCCGGCTGTACTCAGCGGCCCAGGCAGATAGTCTTGGACTTTGGGAGGCTGCAGAAAGAGACAGCGCCAGCGTTTGTGGGGCAGTGAATGGGATTGCCTGTCTACTTGAAGAGCAGCAAGAGCTTTTGGTCGTGGCCCCTTTGGTGTGGGAGGAATCCCTGGACATTGGCAAATACTGAGCTGGGCTCCGGCTGTACTCAGCAGGTCAGGCAGATACTCTTGGACTTTGGGAGGCTGCAGAAAGAGACAGAGCCAGCGTTTGTGGGGCAGTGAATGGGGTTGCCTGGCTACTTGAAGAGCAGCAAGAGCTTTTGGTCGTGGCCCCTTTGGTGTGGGAGGAATCCCTGGACGTTGGCAATTGCTGAGCTGGGCTCCGGCTGTACTCAGCGGCCCAGGCAGATACTCTTGGACTTTGGGAGGCTGCAGAAAGAGACAGCCCCAGCGTTTGTGGGGCAGTGAATGGGGTTGCCTGGCTACTTGAAGAGTAGCAGGAGCTTTTGGTCATGGCCCCTTTGGTGTGGGAGGAATCCCTGGACGTTCGCAATTGCTGAGCTGGGCTCCGGGCCTACTCAGCAGCGAAGGCACATATAATTTGACTTTGGGATGCTATAGAAAGAGAGAACCCCAAGACTTGTGGGGCAGTGAATGGGGTTGCCTGGCTACTTGAAGAGCAGCAAGAGCTTTTGGTCGTGGCCCCTTTGGTGTGGGAGGAATCCCTGGACGTTGGAAAATACTGAGCTGGGCTTCGCGCCTGCTGAGCGGTGCAGGCAGATACTCTTGGACTTTGGGAGGCTGCAGAAAGAGAAAGCACCAGCGTTTGTGGGGCAGTGAATGGGGTTGCCTGGCTACTTGAAGAGCAGCAAGAGCTTTTGGTCGTGGCCCCTTTGGTGTGGGAGGAATCCCTGGACGTTGGCAATTGCTGAGCTGGGCTCTGGGCCTACTCAGCGGCGCAGGCACATATAATTTGACTTTGGGATGCTATAGAAAGAGAGAACCCCAAGACTTGTGGGGCAGTGAATGGGGTTGCCTGGCTACTTGAAGAGCAGCAAGAGCTTTTGGTCGTGGCCCCTTTGGTGTGGGAGGAATCCCTGTACGTTGGCTATTGCTGGGCTGGGCTCCGGCTGTACTCAGCTGTTCAGGCAATAGCCTTGGACTTTGGGAGTTTGCAGAAAGAGACAGCGCCAGCGTTTGTGGATCTGTGAATGGGGTTGCCTGGCTACTTGAAGAGCAGCAAGAGCTTTTGATCGTGGCCCCTTTGGTGTGGGAGGAATCCCTGGACGTTGGCAATTGATGAGCTGGGCTTCGGGCCTGCTGAGCGGTGCAGGCAGATACTCTTGGACTTTGGGAGGATGCAGAAAGAGAAAGCACCAGAGTTTGTGGGGCAGTGAATGGGGTTGCCTGGCTACTTGAAGAGCAGCAAGAGCTTTTGGTCGTGGCCCCTTTGGTGTGGGAGGAATCCCTGGACGTTGACAATTGCTGGGCTGGGCTCCGGCTGTACTCAGCGGTTCAGGCAATAGCCTTGGACTTTGGGAGGCTGCAGAAAGAGACAGCCCCAGCGTTTGTGGGGCAGTGAATGGGGTTGCCTGGCTACTTGAAGAGCAGCAGGAGCTTTTGGTCGTGGCCCCTTTGGTGTGGGAGGAATCCCTGGACGTTGGCAATTGCTAAGCTTGGCTCCGGGCCTACTCAGCAGCGCAGGCACATATAATTTGACTTTGGGATGCTATGGAAAGACAGAGCCCCAAGAATTGTGGGGCAGTGAATGGGGTTGCCTGGCTACTTGAAGAGCAGCAAGAGCTTTTGGTCGTGGCCCCTTTGGTGTGGGAGGAATTCCTGGACGTTCGCAATTGCTGAGCCACGACCAAAAGCTCCTGCTGCTCTTCAAGTAGCCAGGCAACCCCATTCACTGTCCCAAAAGTCTTGGCGTTCTCTCTTTCTATAGCATCCCAAAGTCAAATTATATGTGCCTGCGCTGATGAGTAGGCCCGGAGCCCAGCTCAGCAATTGCCAACGTCCAGGGATTCGTCCCACACTAAAGGGGCCACAACCAAAAGCTCTTGCTGCTCTTCAAGTAGGCAGGCAACCCCATTCACTGCCCCACAAGTCTTGGGGTTCTCTCTTTCTGTAGCATCCCAAAGTCAAATTATATGTGCCTGCGCCGCTGAGTAGGCCCGGAGCGCAGCTCAGTATTTGCCAACGTCCAGGGATTCCTCCCACACCAAAGGGGCCACGACCAAAAGCTCTTGCTGCTCTTCAAGTAGCCAGGCAACCCCATTCACTGCCCCAAAAGTCTTGGGGCTCTCTCTTTGTATATCATCGCAAAGTCCAAGAGTATCTCCTTGGGCCGCTGAGTACAGCCGGAGCCCAGCTCAGCAATTGCCAACGTCCAGGGATTCCTCCCACACCAAAGGGGCCATGACCAAAAGCTCTTGCTCTTCTTCAAGTAGCCAGGCAACCCCATTCACTGCCACACAAGTGTTGGGGTTCTCTCTTTGTGTAGCTTCCCAAAGTCAAATTATATGTGCCTGCGCCGCTGAGTAGGCCCAGAGCCCAGCTCAGCAATTGCCAACGTCCAGGGATTCCTCTCACACCAAAGGGGCCACGACCAAAAGCTCTTGCTGCTCTTCAAGTAGCCAGGCAACCCCATTCACTGCCCCACAAGTCTTGGGGTTCTCTCTTTCTATAGCATCCCAAAGTCAAATTATATGTGCCTGCGCGGCTGAGTAGGCCCAGAGCCCAGCTCAGCAATTGCCTACGTCCAGGGATTCCTCCCACACCAAAGGGGCCACGACCAAAAGCTCTTGCTGCTCTTCAAGTACCAAGCAACCCCATTCACTGCCCCACAAACGCTGGCGCTGTCTCTTTCTGCAGCCTCCAAAAGTCCAAGACTAACTGCCTGGGCCGCTGAGTACAGCCGGAGCCCAGCCCAGCAATTGTAAACGTCCAGGGATTCCTCCCACAACAAAGGGGCCATGACCAAAAGCTCTTGCTGCTCTTCAAGTAGCCAGGCAACCCCATTCACAGCCCCACAAACGCTGGCGCTGTCTCTTTCTGCAGCCTCCCAAAGTCCAAGACTATCTGCCTGGGCCGCTGAGTACAGCCGGAGCCCAGCTCAGTAATTGCGAACGTCCAGGGATTCCTCCCACACCAAAGGGGCCATGACCAAAAGCTCTTGCTACTCTTCAAGTAGCCAGGCAACCCCATTCACTGCCCCACAAACGCTGGCGCTCTCTCTTTCTGCAGCCTCCCAAAGTCCAAGACTATCTGCCTGGGCCGCTGAGTACAGCCGGAGCCTAGCTCAGCAGTTGTCAACGTCCCGGGATTCCTCCCACACCAAAGGGGCCACGACCAAAAGCTCTTGCTGCTCTTCAAGTACCCAGGCAATCGCATTCACAGACCCACAAACGCTGGCGCTGTCTCTTTCTGCAGCCTCCCAAAGTCCAAGCCTATTACCTGAACCGCTGAGTACAGCCGGAGCCCAGCTCAGCAATTGCCAACGTCCAGGGATTCCTCCCACACCAAAGGGGCCATGACCAAAGGCTCTTGCTGCTCTTCAAGTAGACAGGCAACCCCATTCACAGCCCCACAAATGCTGGCGCTGTCTCTTTCTGCAGCCTCCCAAAGTCCAAGAATATCTGCCTGCACCGCTCAGTACGCCCGGAGACCAGCTCAGTAATTGCCAACATCCAGAGATTCCTCCCACACCAAAGGGGCCACGACCAAAAGCTCTTGCTGCTCTTCATCTATCCAGGCAACACCATTCACTGCCCCACAAGTCTTGGGGATCTCTCTTTTTATAGCATCCCAAAGTGAAGTTATATGTGTCTGCGCCGCTGATTAGACCCTGAGCCCAGCTTAGCAATCGCGAATGTCCAGAGATTCCTCCCACACCAAAGGGGCCATGACCAAAAGCTCTTGCTGCTCTTCAAGTAGCCAGGCAACCCCATTCACTGCACCACAAGTCTTCCGGTTCTCTCTTTCTGTAGCATCCCAAAGTCAAATTATATGTGCCTGCGCCGCTGAGTAGGCCCGGAGCCCAGCTCAGCAATTGCGAACGTCCAGGGATTCCTCCCACACCAAAGGGGTCACGACCAAAAGCTCTTGCTGCTCTTCAAGTAGCCAGGCAACCCCATTCACAGCCCCAAAAGTCTTGGGGCTCTCTCTTTGTATATCATCCCATAGTCCAAGAGTATCTCCTTGGGCCGCTGAGTACAGCCGGAGCCCAGTTCAGCAATTGCCAACGTCCAGGGATTCCTCCCACACCAAAGGGGCCACGACCAAAAGCTCTTGCTACTCTTCAAGTAGCCAGGCAATCTCATTCACTGCCCCACAACTCTTGGGGTTCTCTCTTTGTGTAGCATCACAAAGTCAAATTATATGTGCCTGCGCCGCTGAGTAGACACAGACCCCAGCTCAGCAATTGCCAACGCCCAGGGATTCCTCCCACACCAAAGGGGCCACGACCAAAAGCTCTTGCTGCTCTTTAAGTAGCCAGGCAACCCCATTCACTGCCCCACAAACGCTGGCGCTGTCTCTTTCTGCAGCCTCCCAAAGTCCAAGACTACATGCCTGGGCCGCTGAGTACAGCCGGAGCCCAGCTCAGCAATTGCCAACGTCCAGGGATTCCTCCCACACCAAAGGGGCCACGACCAAAAGCTCTTGCTGCTCTTCAAGTAGCCAGGCAACCCCATTCACTGCCCCACAAGTCTTGGGGTTCTCTCTTTCTATAGCATCCCAAAGTCAAATTATATGTGCCTGCGCCGCTGAGTAGGCCCGGAGTCCGGCTCAGTAATTGCGAATGTCCAGGGATTCCTCCCACACCAAAGGGGCCATGACCAAAATCTCTTGCTGCTCTTCAAGTAGCCAGGCAACCCCATTCACTGCCCCACAAGTCTTGGGGTTCTCTCTTTCTATAGCATCCCAAAGTCAAATTATATGTGCCTGCGCCGCTGAATAGGCCCGGGGCCCAGCTCAGTATTTGCCAACGTCCAGGGATTCCTCCCACACCAAAGGGGCCACGACCAAAAGCTCCTGCTGCTCTTCAAGTAGCCAGGCAACCCCATTCACTGCCCCACAAATGCTGGCTCTGTCTCATTCTGCAGCCTCCCAAAGTCCAAGAAAATCTGCCTGCACAGCTCAATAGGCCCGGAGCGCAGCTCAGTAATTGCCAACGTCCAGAGATTCCTCCCACACCAAAGGGGCCACGACCAAAAGCTCTTGCTGCTCTTCAAGTAGCCAGGCAACCCCATTCACTGCCCCACAAGTCTTGGGGCTTTCTCTTTTTATAGCATCCCAAAGTCAAATTATATGTGCTTGCGCCGCTGAGTAGGCCCGAAGCCCAGCTCAGCAATTGCCAATGTCCAGGGATTCCTCCCACACCAAAGGGGCCATGTCTCAAGGCTCTTGCTGCTCTTCAAGTAGCCAGGCAACCCCATTCACTGCCCCACAAACGCTGGCGCTGTCTCTTTCTGCAGCCTCCCAAAGTCCAAGACTATCTGCCTGAACCGCTGAGCACAGCCGGAGCCCAGCTCAGTAATTACCAACGTCCAGGGATTACTCGCACACCTATGTTGCCACTACCAAAAGCTCTTGCTGCTCTTCAAGTAGCCAGGCAACCCCATTCACTGCCCCACAAACGCTGGCGATGCCTCTTTCTGCAGCCTCCCAAAGTCCAAGAGTATCTGCCTCGGCCGCTGAGTACAGCCGGAGCCCAGCTCAGCAATTGCCAACGTCCAGGGATTCCTCCCACACCAAAGGTGCCATGACCAAAGTCTCTTTCTGCTCTTCAGCTAGCCAGGCAACCGCATTCACAGACCCACAAACGCTGGCGCTGTCTCTTTCTGCAGCCTCCCGAAGTCCAAGGGTATTGCCTAAACCGCTGACAACAGCCGGAGCCCAGCCCAGCAATTGCCAACGTCCAGGGATTCCTCCCACAAGAAATGGGCCATGACCAAAAACTCTTGCTGCTCTTCAAGTAGCCAGGCAACCCCATTCACTGCCCTACAAGACTTGGGTTCTCTCTTTGTATAGCATCCCAAAGTCAAATTATATGTGCCTGGGTCGCTGAGTAGGCCCGGAGCCCAGCTCAGTATTTGCCAACGCCCAGGGATTCCTCCCACACCACAGAAGGCATGACAAAAAGCTATTCCTGCTCTTCAGCTAGCCAGGCAACCCCATTCACTGCCCCACAAACGCTGGGGCTGTCTCTTTCTGCAGCCTCCCAAAGTCCAAGACTATCTGCCTGGGCCGCTGAGTACAGCCGGAGCCCAGCCCAGCAATTGTCAACGTCCAGGGATTCCTCCCGCACCAAAGGGGCCACGACCAAAAGCTCTTGCTGCTCTTCAAGTATCCAGGCAACCCAATTCACTGCCCCACAAGTCTTGGGGTTCTCTCTTTCTATAGCACCCCAAAGTCAAATTATATGTCCCTGCGCCGCTGAGTAGGCCCAGAGCCCAGCTTAGCAATTGCCAACGTCCAGGGATTCCTCCCACACCAAAGGGGCCACGACCAAAAGCTCTTGCTGCTCTTCAAGTAGCCAGGCAACCCCATTCACTGCCCCACAAGTCTTGGGGCTCTCTCTTTGTGTAGCATCCCAAAGTCAAATTATATGTGCCTGCGCCCCTGAGTAGGCCCGGAGCCCAGCTCAGTATTTGCCAACGTCCAGGGATTCCTCCCACACCAAAGGGGCCACGACCAAAAGCTCTTGCTGCTCTTCAAGTAGCCAGGCAACCCCATTCACTGCCCCACAAACGCTGGTGCTTTCTCTTTCTGCAGCCTGCCAAAGTCCAAGACTATCTGCCTGCACCGCTCAGTAGGCCCGAAGCCCAGCTCAGCAATTGCGAACGTCCAGGGATTCCTCCCACACCACAGAAGGCATGACCAAAAGCTATTCCTGCTCTTCAGCTAGCCAGGCAACCCCATTCACTGCCCCACAAACGCTGGCTCTGTCTCTTTCTGCAGCCTCCCAAAGTCCAAGACTATCTGCCTGGGCCGCTGAGTACAGCCGGAGCCCAGCCCAGCAATTGCCAACGTCCAGGGATTCCTCCCACACCAAAGGGGCCATGACCAAAAGCTCTTGCTGCTCTTCAAGTAGCCAGGCAACCTCATTCACTGCCCCACAAGTCTTGGGGTTCTCTCTTTGTGTAGCATCCCAAAGTCAAATTATATGTGCCTGCGCCGCTGAGTAGGCCCGGAGCCCAGCTCAGTATTTGCCAACGCCCAGGGATTCCTCGCACACCAAAGGGGCCACGACCAAAAGCTCTTGCTGCTCTTTAAGTAGCCAGGCAACCCCATTCACTGCCCCACAAACGCTGGCTCTGTCTCTTTCTGCAGCCTCCCAAAGTCCAAGACTATCTGCCTGGGCCGCTGAGTACAGCCGGAGCCGAGCTCAGTATTTGCCAACGTCCAGGGATTCCTCCCACACCAAAGGGGCCACGACCAAAACCTCTTGCTGCTCTTCAAGTAGCCAGGCAACCCCATTCACTGCCCCACAACTCTTGGTGCTCTCTCTTTCTGTAGCATCCCAAAGTCAAATTATATGTGCCTGCGCCGCTGAGTTGGCCCGGAGCCCAGCTCAGTATTTGCGAACGTCCAGGGATTCCTCCCACACCTATGTTGCCACGACCAAAAGCTCTTGCTGCTTTTCAAGTAGCCAGGCAACCCCATTCACTGCCCCACAACTCTTGGGGCTCTCTCTTTCTATAGCATCCCAAAGTCAAATTATATGTGTCTGCGCCGCTGAGTAGGCCTGGAGCCCAGCTCAGCAATTGCCAACGTCCAGGGATTCCTCCCACACCACAGAGGGCATGACCAAAAGCTCTTGCTGCTCTTCAAGTAGCCAGGCAACCCCATTCACTGCCCCACAAACGCTAGCTCTGTCTCTTTCTGCAGCCTCCCAAAGTCCAAGACTATTGCCTGAACCGCTGAGTACAGCCGGAGCCCAGCTCAGCAATTGCGAATGTCCAGGGATTCCTCCCACACCAAAGGGGCCACGACCAAAAGCTCTTGCTGCTCTTCAAGTAGCCAGGCAACCCCATTCACTGCCCCACAAGTCTTGGGGTTCTGTCTTTCTATAGCATCCCAAAGTCAAATTATATGTGCCTGCGCCGCTCAGTAGGCCCAGAGCCCAGCTTAGCAATTGCCAAATTCCAGGGATTCCTCCCACACCAAAGGGGCCACGACCAAAAGCTCTTGCTGCTCTTCAAGTAGCCAGGCAACCCCATTCACAGCCCCACAAACGCTGCCGCTGTCTCTTTCTGCAGCCTCCCAAAGTCCAAGAATATTTGCGTGCACTGCTCAGTAGGCCCGAAGCCCACCTGAGCAATTGTGAACGTCTAGGGATTCCTCCCACACCAAAGGGGCCATGACCAAAGGCTCTTGCTGCTCTTCAACTAGCCAGGCAACCCCATTCACTGCCCCACAAGTCTTGGGGTTCTGTCTTTCTATAGCATCCCAAAGTCAAATTATATGTGCCTGCGCCGCTGAGTAGGCCCAGAGCCCAGCTTAGCAATTGCCAACGTCCAGGGATTCCTCCCACACCAAAAGGGCCACGACCAAAAGCTCTTGCTGCTCTTCAAGTAGCCAGGCAACCCCATTCACTGCCCCACAAAGGCTGGTGCTGTCTCTTTCTGCAGCCTCCCAAAGTCCAAGATTATCTGCCTGCACCGCTCAGTAGGCCCGAAGCCCAGCTCAGCAATAGCCAACGTCCAGGGATTCCTCCCACACCAAAGGGGCCATGACCAAAAGCTCTTGCTGCTCTTCAAGTAGCCAGGCAACCCCATTCACTGCCCCACAAGTCTTGGGGTTCTCTCTTTCTATAGCATCCCAAAGTCAAATTATATGTGCCTGCGCTGCTGAGTAGGCCCAGAGCCCAGCTCAGCAATTGCCAACGTCCAGGGATTCCTCCCACACCAAAGGGGCCACGACCAAAAGCTCTTGCTGCTCTTCAAGTAGCCAGGCAAACCCATTCACTGCCCCACAAACGCTGGCGCTGTCTCTTTCTGCAGCCTCCCAAAGTCCAAGAGTATCTCCTGAACCGCTGAGTACAGCCGGAGCCCAGCTCAGCAATTGCGAATGTCCAGGGATTCCTCCCACACCAAAGGGGCCACGACCAAAAGCTCTTGCTGCTCTTCAAGTAGCCAGGCAACCCCTTTCACTGCCCCACAAGTCTTGGGGCTCTGTCTTTCTATAGCATCCCAAAGTCCAAGAGTATCTCCTTGGGCCGCTGAGTACAGCCGGAGCCCAGCTCAGCAATTGCGAAAGTCCAGGGATTCCTCCCACACCAAAGGGGCCATGACCAAAAGCTCTTGCTGCTCTTCAAGTAGCCAGGAAACCCCATTCACTGCCCCACAAGTCTTGGGGTTCTGTCTTTCTATAGCATCCCAAAGTCAAATTATATTTGCCTGCGCTGTTGAGTAGGCCCAGAGCCCAGCTTAGCAATTGCCAACGTCCAGGGATTCCTCCCACACCAAAGGGGCCACGACCAAAAGCTCTTGCTGCTCTTCAAGTAGCCAGGCAACCCCATTCACAGCCCCACAAACGCTGCCGCTGTCTCTTTCTGCAGCCTCCCAAAGTCCAAGAATATTTGCGTGCACTGCTCAGTAGGCCCGAAGCCCACCTGAGCAATTGTGAACGTCTAGGGATTCCTCCCACACCAAAGGGGCCATGACCAAAGGCTCTTGCTGCTCTTCAAGTAGCCAGGCAACCCCATTCACTGCCCCACAAGTCTTGGGGTTCTGTCTTTCTATAGCATCCCAAAGTCAAATTATATGTGCCTGTGCCGCTGAGTAGGCCCAGTGCCCAGCTTAGCAATTGCCAACGTCCAGGGATTCCTCCCACACCAAAAGGGCCACGACCAAAAGCTCTTGCTGCTCTTCAAGTAGCCAGGCAACCCCATTCACTGCCCCACAAAGGCTGGTGCTGTCTCTTTCTGCAGCCTCCCAAAGTCCAAGATTATCTGCCTGCACCGCTCAGTAGGCCCGAAGCCCAGCTCAGCAATAGCCAACGTCCAGGGATTCCTCCCACACCAAAGGGGCCACGACCAAAAGCTCTTGCTGCTCTTCAAGTAGCCAGGCAACCCCATTCACTGCCCCACAGACGCTGGCGCTGTCTCTTTCTGCAGCCTCCCAAAGTCCAAGGCAATTGCCTGAACCGCTGAGTACAGCCGGAGCCCAGCTCAGCAATTGCGAATGTCCAGGGATTCCTCCCACACCAAAGGGGCCATGACCAAAAGCTCTTGCTGCTCTTCAAGTAGCCAGGCAACCCCATTCACTGCCCCACAAGTCTTGGGGTTCTCTCTTTCTATAGCATCCCAAAGTCAAATTATATTTGCCTGCGCTGCTGAGTAGGCCCAGAGCCCAGTTTAGAAATTGCCAACGTCCAGGGATTCCTCCCACACCAAAGGGGCCACGACCAAAAGCTCTTGCTGCTCTTCAAGTAGCCAGGCAACCCCATTCACTGCCCCACAAACGCTGGCGCTGTCTCTTTCTGCAGCCTCCCAAAGTCCAAGGCTATTGCCTGAACCGCTGAGTACAGCCGGAGCCCAGCTCAGCAATTGCGAATGTCCAGGGATTCCTCCCACACCAAAGGGGCCATGACCAAAAGCTCTTGCTGCTCTTCAAGTAGCCAGGCAACCCCATTCACTGCCCCACAAGTCTTGGGGCTCTGTCTTTCTATAGCATCCCAAAGTCCAAGAGTATCTCCTTGGGCCGCTGAGTACAGCCGGAGCCCAGCTCAGCAATTGCGAATGTCCAGGGATTCCTCCCACACCAAAGGGGCCATGACCAAAAGCTCTTGCTGCTCTTCATCTAGCCAGGCAACCCCATTCACAGCCCCAAAAGTCTTTGGGCTCTCTCTTTGTATATCATCCCAAAGTCCAAGAGTATCTCCTTGGGCCGCTGAGTACAGCCGGAGCCCAGCTCAGCAATTGCCAACGTCCAGGGATTCCTCCCACACCAAAGGGGCCACGACCAAAAGCTCTTGCTGCTCTTCATCTAGCCAGGCAACCCCATTCACAGCCCTACAAGTCTTGGGGCTCTCTCTTTGTATATCTTCCCAAAGTCCAAGAGTATCTGCTTGGGCCGCTGAGTACAGCCGGAGCCCAGCTCAGCAATTGCCAACGTCCAGGGATTCCTCCCACACCTATGTTGCCACGACCAAAAGCTCCTGCTGCTCTTCAAGTAGCCAGGCAACCCCATTCACTGCCCCACAAACGCTGGCTCTGTCTCTTTCTGCAGCCTCCCAAAGTCCAAGAATATCTGCCTCTACCGCTGAGGACAGGCGGAGCCCAGCTCAGTATTTGCCAACGTCCAGGGATTCCTCCCACACCAAAGGGGCCATGACCAAAAGCTCTTGCTGCTCTTCAAGTAGCCAGGCAACCTCATTCACCGCCCCACAAGTCTTGGGGTTCTCTCTTTGGGTAGCATCCCAAAGTCAAATTATATGTGCCTGCGCCGCTGAGTAGGCCCGGAGCCCAGCTCAGTATTTGCCAACGCCCAGGGATTCCTCCCACACCAAAGGGGCCACGACCAAAAGCTCTTGCTGCTCTTCAAGTAGCCAGGCAACCCCATTCACTGCCCCACAAACGCTGGCGCTGTCTCTTTCTGCAGCCTCCCAAAGTCCAAGAGTATCTGCCTCGGCCACTGAGTACAGCCGGAGCCCAGCTCAGTATTTCCAAACGTCCAGGGATTCCTCCCACACCAAAGGGGCCACGACCAAAACCTCTTGCTGCTCTTCAAGTAGCCAGGCAACCCCATTCACTGCCCCACAACTCTTGGGGCTCTCTCTTTCTATAGCATCCCAAAGTCAAATTATATGTGCCTGCGCCGCTGAGTAGGCCCAGAGCCCAGCTTAGCAACTGATAACGTCCAGGGATTCCTCCCACACCAAAGGGGCCACGACCAAAAGCTCTTGCTGCTCTTCAAGTAGCCAGGCAACCGCCTTCACAGACCCACAAACGCTGTGGCTGTCTCTTTCTGCAGCCTCCCAAAGTCCAAGGCAATTGCCTGAACCGCTGAGTACAGCCGGAGCCCAGCTCAGCAATTGCGAATGTCCAGGGATTCCTCCCACACCAAAGGGGCCATGACCAAAAGCTCTTGCTGCTCTTCAAGTAGCCAGGCAACCCCATTCACTGCCCCACAAGTCTTGGGGTTCTCTCTTTCTATAGCATCCCAAAGTCAAATTATATTTGCCTGCGCTGCTGAGTAGGCCCAGAGCCCAGTTTAGAAATTGCCAACGTCCAGGGATTCCTCCCACACCAAAGGGGCCACGACCAAAAGCTCTTGCTGCTCTTCAAGTAGCCAGGCAACCCCATTCACTGCCCCACAAAGGCTGGTGCTGTCTCTTTCTGCAGCCTCCCAAAGTCCAAGATTATCTGCCTGCACCGCTCAGTAGGCCCGAAGCCCAGCTCAGCAATAGCCAACGTCCAGGGATTCCTCCCACACCAAAGGGGCCACGACCAAAAGCTCTTGCTGCTCTTCAAGTAGCCAGGCAACCGCCTTCACAGACCCACAAACGCTGTGGCTGTCTCTTTCTGCAGCCTCCCAAAGTCCAAGGCAATTGCCTGAACCGCTGAGTACAGCCGGAGCCCAGCTCAGCAATTGCGAATGTCCAGGGATTCCTCCCACACAAAAGGGGCCATGACCAAAAGCTCTTGCTGCTCTTCAAGTAGCCAGGCAACCCCATTCACTGCCCCACAAGTCTTGGGGTTCTCTCTTTCTATAGCATCCCAAAGTCAAATTATATTTGCCTGCGCTGCTGAGTAGGCCCAGAGCCCAGTTTAGAAATTGCCAACGTCCAGGGATTCCTCCCACACCAAAGGGGCCACGACCAAAAGCTCTTGCTGCTCTTCAAGTAGCCAGGCAACCCCATTCACTGCCCCACAAACGCTGGCGCTGTCTCTTTCTGCAGCCTCCCAAAGGCCAAGGCTATTGCCTGAACCGCTGAGTACAGCCGGAGCCCAGCTCAGCAATTGCGAATGTCCAGGGATTCCTCCCACACCAAAGGGGCCATGACCAAAAGCTCTTGCTGCTCTTCAAGTAGCCAGGCAACCCCATTCACTGCCCCACAAGTCTTGGGGCTCTGTCTTTCTATAGCATCCCAAAGTCCAAGAGTATCTCCTTGGGCCGCTGAGTACAGCCGGAGCCCAGCTCAGCAATTGCGAATGTCCAGGGATTCCTCCCACACCAAAGGGGCCATGACCAAAAGCTCTTGCTGCTCTTCATCTAGCCAGGCAACCCCATTCACAGCCCCAAAAGTCTTTGGGCTCTCTCTTTGTATATCATCCCAAAGTCCAAGAGTATCTCCTTGGGCCGCTGAGTACAGCCGGAGCCCAGCTCAGCAATTGCCAACGTCCAGGGATTCCTCCCACACCAAAGGGGCCACGACCAAAAGCTCTTGCTGCTCTTCAACTAGCCAGGCAACCCCATTCACAGCCCTACAAGTCTTGGGGCTCTCTCTTTGTATATCTTCCCAAAGTCCAAGAGTATCTGCTTGGGCCGCTGAGTACAGCCGGAGCCCAGCTCAGCAATTGCCAACGTCCAGGGATTCCTCCCACACCTATGTTGCCACGACCAAAAGCTCCTGCTGCTCTTCAAGTAGCCAGGCAACCCCATTCACTGCCCCACAAACGCTGGCTCTGTCTCTTTCTGCAGCCTCCCAAAGTCCAAGAATATCTGCCTCTACCGCTGAGGACAGGCGGAGCCCAGCTCAGTATTTGCCAACGTCCAGGGATTCCTCCCACACCAAAGGGGCCATGACCAAAAGCTCTTGCTGCTCTTCAAGTAGCCAGGCAACCTCATTCACCGCCCCACAAGTCTTGGGGTTCTCTCTTTGGGTAGCATCCCAAAGTCAAATTATATGTGCCTGCGCCGCTGAGTAGGCCCGGAGCCCAGCTCAGTATTTGCCAACGCCCAGGGATTCCTCCCACACCAAAGGGGCCACGACCAAAAGCTCTTGCTGCTCTTCAAGTAGCCAGGCAACCCCATTCACTGCCCCACAAACGCTGGCGCTGTCTCTTTCTGCAGCCTCCCAAAGTCCAAGAGTATCTGCCTCGGCCACTGAGTACAGCCGGAGCCCAGCTCAGTATTTGCAAACGTCCAGGGATTCCTCCCACAACTATGTTGCCACGACCAAAAGCTCCTGCTGCTCTTCAAGTAGCCAGGCAACCCCATTCACTACCCACAAACGCTGGCTCTGTCTCTTTCTGCAGCCTCCCAAAGTCCAAGAATATCTGCCTCTACCGCTGAGGACAGGCGGAGCCCAGCTCAGTATTTGCCAACGTCCAGGGATTCCTCCCACACCAAAGGGGCCATGACCAAAAGCTCTTGCTGCTCTTCAAGTAGCCAGGCAACCTCATTCACCGCCCCACAAGTCTTGGGGTTCTCTCTTTGGGTAGCATCCCAAAGTCAAATTATATGTGCCTGCGCCGCTGAGTAGGCCAGGAGCCCAGCTCAGTATTTGCCAACGCCCAGGGATTCCTCCCACACCAAAGGGGCCACGACCAAAAGCTCTTGCTGCTCTTCAAGTAGCCAGGCAACCCCATTCACTGCCCCACAAACGCTGGCGCTGTCTCTTTCTGCAGCCTCCCAAAGTCCAAGAGTATCTGCCTCGGCCACTGAGTACAGCCGGAGCCCAGCTCAGTATTTGCAAACGTCCAGGGATTCCTCCCACACCAAAGGGGCCACGACCAAAACCTCTTGCTGCTCTTCAAGTAGCCAGGCAACCCCATTCACTGCCCCACAACTCTTGGGGCTCTCTCTTTCTATAGCATCCCAAAGTCAAATTATATGTGCCTGCGCCGCTGAGTAGGCCCAGAGCCCAGCTTAGCAACTGATAACGTCCAGGGATTCCTCCCACACCAAAGGGGCCACGACCAAAAGCTCTTGCTGCTCTTCAAGTAGCCAGGCAACCCCTTTCACTGCCCCACAAACACTGCCGCTGTCTCTTTCTGCAGCCTCCCAAAGTCCAAGAATATTTGTGTGCACTGCTCAGTAGGCCCGAAGCCCACCTGAGCAATTGTGAAGGTCTAGGGATTCCTCCCACACCAAAGGGGCCACGACCAAAAGCTCCTGCTGCTCTTCAAGTAGCCAGGCAACCCCATTCACTGCACCACAAACGCTGGTGCTGTCTCTTTCTGCAGACTCCCAAAGTCCAAGACAAAATGCCATAACCGCTGAGTACAGCCGGAGCCCAGCTCAGCAATTGCCAACGTCCAGGGATTCCTCCCACACCAAAGGTGCCATGACCAAAGGCTCTTGCTGCTCTTCAAGTAGCCAGGCAACCCCATTCACTGCCCCACAAGTCTTGGGGTTCTCTCTTTCTATATCATCCCAAAGTCAAATTATATGTGCCTGCGCCGCTGAGTAGGCCCAGAGCCCAGCTTAGCAATTGCCAACGTCCAGGGATTCCTCCCACACCAAAGGGGCCACGACCAAAAGCTCTTGCTGCTCTTCAAGTAGCCAGGCAACCCCATTCACAGCCCCACAAACGCTGGCGCTGTCTCTTTCTGCAGCCTCCCAAAGTCCAAGAGTATCTGCCTGAACCGCTGAGTACAGCCGAAGCCCAGCTCAGCAATTGCCAACGTCCAGGGATTCTTCCCACACCAAAGGAGCCACGACCAAAAGCTCTTGCTGCTCTTCAAGTAGCCAGGCAACCCCATTCACTGCCCCACAGACGCTGGCGCTGTCTCTTTCTGCAGCCTCCCAAAGTCCAAGAGTATCTGCCTGAACCGCTGAGTACAGCCGGAGCCCAGCTCAGCAATAGCCAACGTCCAGGGATTCTTCCCACACCAAAGGGGCCACGACCAAAACCTCTTGCTGCTCTTCAAGTAGCCAGGCAACCCCATTCACTGCCCCACAACTCTTGGGGCTCTCTCTTTCTATAGCATCCCAAAGTCAAATTATATGTGCCTGCGCCGCTCAGTAGGCCCAGAGCCCAGCTTAGCAATTGCCAACGTCCAGGGATTCCTCCCACACCAAAAGGGCCACGACCAAAAGCTCTTGCTGCTCTTCAAGTAGCCAGGCAACCCCATTCACTGCCCCACAAACGCTGGCGCTGTCTCTTTCTGCAGCCTCCCAAAGTCCAAGATTATCTGCCTGCACCGCTGAGTACAGCCGGAGCCCAGCTCAGCAATAGCCAACGTCCAGGGATTCCTCCCACACCAAAGGGGCCACGACCAAAAGCTCTTGCTGCTCTTCAAGTAGCCAGGCAACCGCCTTCACAGACCCACAAACGCTGGCGCTGTCTCTTTCTGCAGCCTCCCAAAGTCCAAGGCTATTGCCTGAACCGCTGAGTACAGCTGGAGCCCAGCTCAGCAATTGCCAACGTCCAGGGATTCCTCCCACACCAAAGGGGCCATGACCAAAGGCTCTTGCTGCTCTTCAAGTAGCCAGGCAACCCCATTCACTGCCCCACAAGTCTTGGGGTTCTGTCTTTCTATAGCATCCCAAAGTCAAATTATATGTGCCTGCGCCGCTGAGTAGGCCCAGAGCCCAGCTTAGCAATTGCCAACGTCCAGGGATTCCTCCCACACCAAAGGGGCCATGACCAAAGGCTCTTGCTGCTCTTCAAGTAGCCAGGCAACCCCATTCACTGCCCCACAAACGCTGGCGCTGTCTCTTTCTGCAGCCTCCCAAAGTCCAAGGCTATCTGCCTGGGCCGCTGAGTACAGCCGGAGCCCAGCTCAGTATTTGCAAACGTCCAGGGATTCCTCCCACACCAAAGGGGCCACGACCAAAAGCTCTTGCTGCTCTTCAAGTAGCCAGGCAACCGCCTTCACAGACCCACAAACGCTGGCGCTGTCTCTTTCTGCAGCCTCCCAAAGTCCAAGGCTATTGCCTGAACCGCTGAGTACAGCCGGAGCCCAACTCAGCAATTGCGAATGTCCAGGGATTCCTACCACACCAAAGGGGCCATGACCAAAAGCTCTTGCTGCTCTTCAAGTAGCCAGGCAACCCCATTCACTGCCCCACAAGTCTTGGGGTTCTCTCTATAGCATCCCAAAGTCAAATTATATGTGCCTGCGCTGCTGAGTAGGCCCAGAGCCCAGCTTAGAAATTGCCAACGTCCAGGGATTCCTCCCACACCAAAGGGGCCACGACCAAAAGCTCTTGCTGCTCTTCAAGTAGCCAGGCAAACCCATTCACTGCCCCACAAACGCTGGCGCTGTCTCTTTCTGCAGCCTCCCAAAGTCCAAGGCTATTGCCTGAACCGCTGAGTACAGCCGGAGCCCAGCTCAGCAATTGCGAATGTCCAGGGATTCCTCCCACACCAAAGGGGCCACGACCAAAAGCTCTTGCTGCTCTTCAAGTAGCCAGGCAACCCCTTTCACTGCCCCACAAGTCTTGGGGCTCTGTCTTTCTATAGCATCCCAAAGTCCAAGAGTATCTCCTTGGGCCGCTGAGTACAGCCGGAGCCCAGCTCAGCAATTGCGAATGTCCAGGGATTCCTCCCACACCAAAGGGGCCATGACCAAAAGCTCTTGCTGCTCTTCAAGTAGCCAGGCAACCCCATTCACTGCCCCACAAGTCTTGGGGTTCTGTCTTTCTATAGCATCCCAAAGTCAAATTATATGTGCCTGTGCCGCTGAGTAGGCCCAGTGCCCAGCTTAGCAATTGCCAACGTCCAGGGATTCCTCCCACACCAAAAGGGCCACGACCAAAAGCTATTGCTGCTCTTCAAGTAGCCAGGCAACCCCATTCACTGCCCCACAAAGGCTGGTGCTGTCTCTTTCTGCAGCCTCCGAAAGTCCAAGATTATCTGCCTGCACCGCTCAGTAGGCCCGAAGCCCAGCTCAGCAATAGCCAACGTCCAGGGATTCCTCCCACACCAAAGGGGCCACGACCAAAAGCTCTTTCTGCTCTTCAAGTAGCCAGGCAACCGCCTTCACAGACCCACAAACGCTGTGGCTGTCTCTTTCTGCAGACTCCCAAAGTCCAAGGCTATTGCCTGAACCGCTGAGTACAGCCGGAGCCCAGCTCAGCAATTGCGAATGTCCAGGGATTCCTCCCACACCAAAGGGGCCATGACCAAAAGCTCTTGCTGCTCTTCAAGTAGCCAGGCAACCCCATTCACTGCCCCACAAGTCTTGGGGTTCTCTCTTTCTATAGCATCCCAAAGTCAAATTATATTTGCCTGCGCTGCTGAGTAGGCCCAGAGCCCAGCTTAGAAATTGCCAACGTCCAGGGATTCCTCCCACACCAAAGGGGCCATGACCAAAAGCTCTTGCTGCTCTTCAAGTAGCCAGGCAACCCCATTCACTGCCCCACAAACGCTGGCGCTGTCTCTTTCTGCAGCCTCCCAAAGTCCAAGGCTATTGCCTGAACTGCTGAGTACAGCCGGAGCCCAGCTCAGCAATTGCGAATGTCCAGGGATTCCTCCCACACCAAAGGGGCCACGACCAAAAGCTCTTGCTGCTCTTCAAGTAGCCAGGCAACCCCATTCACTGCCCCACAAGTCTTGGGGCTCTGTCTTTCTATAGCATCCCAAAGTCCAAGAGTATCTCCTTGGGCCGCTGAGTACAGCCGGAGCCCAGCTCAGCAATTGCGAATGTCCAGGGATTCCTCCCACACCAAAGGGGCCATGACCAAAAGCTCTTGCTGCTCTTCATCTAGCCAGGCAACCCCATTCACAGCCCCAAAAGTCTTTGGGCTCTCTCTTTGTATATCATCCCAAAGTCCAAGAGTATCTCCTTGGGCCGCTGAGTACAGCCGGAGCCCAGCTCAGCAATTGCCAACGTCCAGGGATTCCTCCCACACCAAAGGGGCCACGACCAAAAGCTCTTGCTGCTCTTCATCTAGCCAGGCAACCCCATTCACAGCCCTACAAGTCTTGGGGCTCTCTCTTTGTATATCTTCCCAAAGTCCAAGAGTATCTGCTTGGGCCGCTGAGTACAGCCGGAGCCCAGCTCAGCAATTGCCAACGTCCAGGGATTCCTCCCACACCTATGTTGCCACGACCAAAAGCTCCTGCTGCTCTTCAAGTAGCCAGGCAACCCCATTCACTGCCCCACAAACGCTGGCTCTGTCTCTTTCTGCAGCCTCCCAAAGTCCAAGAATATCTGCCTCTACCGCTGAGGACAGCCGGAGCCCAGCTCAGTATTTGCCAACGTCCAGGGATTCCTCCCACACCAAAGGGGCCATGACCAAAAGCTCTTGCTGCTCTTCAAGTAGCCAGGCAACCTCATTCACCGCCCCACAAGTCTTGGGGTTCTCTCTTTGGGTAGCATCCCAAAGTCAAATTATATGTGCCTGCGCCGCTGAGTAGGCCCGGAGCCCAGCTCAGTATTTGCCAACGCCCAGGGATTCCTCCCACACCAAAGGGGCCACGACCAAAAGCTCTTGCTGCTCTTCAAGTAGCCAGGCAACCCCATTCACTGCCCCACAAACGCTGGCGCTGTCTCTTTCTGCAGCCTCCCAAAGTCCAAGAGTATCTGCCTCGGCCACTGAGTACAGCCGGAGCCCAGCTCAGTATTTGCAAACGTCCAGGGATTCCTCCCACAACTATGTTGCCACGACCAAAAGCTCCTGCTGCTCTTCAAGTAGCCAGGCAACCCCATTCACTACCCACAAACGCTGGCTCTGTCTCTTTCTGCAGCCTCCCAAAGTCCAAGAATATCTGCCTCTACCGCTGAGGACAGGCGGAGCCCAGCTCAGTATTTGCCAACGTCCAGGGATTCCTCCCACACCAAAGGGGCCATGACCAAAAGCTCTTGCTGCTCTTCAAGTAGCCAGGCAACCTCATTCACCGCCCCACAAGTCTTGGGGTTCTCTCTTTGGGTAGCATCCCAAAGTCAAATTATATGTGCCTGCGCCGCTGAGTAGGCCAGGAGCCCAGCTCAGTATTTGCAAACGCCCAGGGATTCCTCCCACACCAAAGGGGCCACGACCAAAAGCTCTTGCTGCTCTTCAAGTAGCCAGGCAACCCCATTCACTGCCCCACAAACGCTGGCGCTGTCTCTTTCTGCAGCCTCCCAAAGTCCAAGAGTATCTGCCTCGGCCACTGAGTACAGCCGGAGCCCAGCTCAGTATTTGCAAACGTCCAGGGATTCCTCCCACACCAAAGGGGCCACGACCAAAACCTCTTGCTGCTCTTCAAGTAGCCAGGCAACCCCATTCACTGCCCCACAACTCTTGGGGCTCTCTCTTTCTATAGCATCCCAAAGTCAAATTATATGTGCCTGCGCCGCTGAGTAGGCCCAGAGCCCAGCTTAGCAACTGATAACGTCCAGGGATTCCTCCCACACCAAAGGGGCCACGACCAAAAGCTCTTGCTGCTCTTCAAGTAGCCAGGCAACCCCTTTCACTGCCCCACAAACACTGCCGCTGTCTCTTTCTGCAGCCTCCCAAAGTCCAAGAATATTTGTGTGCACTGCTCAGTAGGCCCGAAGCCCACCTGAGCAATTGTGAAGGTCTAGGGATTCCTCCCACACCAAAGGGGCCACGACCAAAAGCTCCTGCTGCTCTTCAAGTAGCCAGGCAACCCCATTCACTGCACCACAAACGCTGGTGCTGTCTCTTTCTGCAGACTCCCAAAGTCCAAGACAAAATGCCATAACCGCTGAGTACAGCCGGAGCCCAGCTCAGCAATTGCCAACGTCCAGGGATTCCTCCCACACCAAAGGTGCCATGACCAAAGGCTCTTGCTGCTCTTCAAGTAGCCAGGCAACCCCATTCACTGCCCCACAAGTCTTGGGGTTCTCTCTTTCTATATCATCCCAAAGTCAAATTATATGTGCCTGCGCCGCTGAGTAGGCCCAGAGCCCAGCTTAGCAATTGCCAACGTCCAGGGATTCCTCCCACACCAAAGGGGCCACGACCAAAAGCTCTTGCTGCTCTTCAAGTAGCCAGGCAACCCCATTCACAGCCCCACAAACGCTGGCGCTGTCTCTTTCTGCAGCCTCCCAAAGTCCAAGAGTATCTGCCTGAACCGCTGAGTACAGCCGGAGCCCAGCTCAGCAATTGCCAACGTCCAGGGATTCTTCCCACACCAAAGGAGCCACGACCAAAAGCTCTTGCTGCTCTTCAAGTAGCCAGGCAACCCCATTCACTGCCCCACAAACGCTGCCGCTGTCTCTTTCTGCAGCCTCCCAAAGTCCAAGAGTATCTGCCTGAACCGCTGAGTACAGCCGGAGCCCAGCTCAGCAATAGCCAACGTCCAGGGATTCTTCCCACACCAAAGGGGCCACGACCAAAACCTCTTGCTGCTCTTCAAGTAGCCAGGCAACCCCATTCACTGCCCCACAACTCTTGGGGCTCTCTCTTTCTATAGCATCCCAAAGTCAAATTATATGTGCCTGCGCCGCTCAGTAGGCCCAGAGCCCAGCTTAGCAATTGCCAACGTCCAGGGATTCCTCCCACACCAAAAGGGCCACGACCAAAAGCTCTTGCTGCTATTCAAGTAGCCAGGCAACCCCATTCACTGCCCCACAAACGCTGGCGCTGTCTCTTTCTGCAGCCTCCCAAAGTCCAAGATTATCTGCCTGCACCGCTGAGTACAGCCGGAGCCCAGCTCAGCAATAGCCAACGTCCAGGGATTCCTCCCACACCAAAGGGGCCACGACCAAAAGCTCTTGCTGCTCTTCAAGTAGCCAGGCAACCGCCTTCACAGACCCACAAACGCTGGCGCTGTCTCTTTCTGCAGCCTCCCAAAGTCCAAGGCTATTGCCTGAACCGCTGAGTACAGCTGGAGCCCAGCTCAGCAATTGCCAACGTCCAGGGATTCCTCCCACACCAAAGGGGCCATGACCAAAGGCTCTTGCTGCTCTTCAAGTAGCCAGGCAACCCCATTCACTGCCCCACAAGTCTTGGGGTTCTGTCTTTCTATAGCATCCCAAAGTCAAATTATATGTGCCTGCGCCGCTGAGTAGGCCCAGAGCCCAGCTTAGCAATTGCCAACGTCCAGGGATTCCTCCCACACCAAAAGGGCCACGACCAAAAGCTCTTGCTGCTCTTCAAGTAGCCAGGCAACCCCATTCACTGCCCCACAAACGCTGGCGCTGTCTCTTTCTGCAGCCTCCCAAAGTCCAAGGCTATTGCCTGAACCGCTGAGTACAGCCGGAGCCCAACTCAGCAATTGCGAATGTCCAGGGATTCCTACCACACCAAAGGGGCCATGACCAAAAGCTCTTGCTGCTCTTCAAGTAGCCAGGCAACCCCATTCACTGCCCCACAAGTCTTGGGGTTCTCTCTATAGCATCCCAAAGTCAAATTATATGTGCCTGCGCTGCTGAGTAGGCCCAGAGCCCAGCTTAGAAATTGCCAACGTCCAGGGATTCCTCCCACACCAAAGGGGCCACGACCAAAAGCTCTTGCTGCTCTTCAAGTAGCCAGGCAAACCCATTCACTGCCCCACAAACGCTGGCGCTGTCTCTTTCTGCAGCCTCCCAAAGTCCAAGGCTATTGCCTGAACCGCTGAGTACAGCCGGAGCCCAGCTCAGCAATTGCGAATGTCCAGGGATTCCTCCCACACCAAAGGGGCCACGACCAAAAGCTCTTGCTGCTCTTCAAGTAGCCAGGCAACCCCTTTCACTGCCCCACAAGTCTTGGGGCTCTGTCTTTCTATAGCATCCCAAAGTCCAAGAGTATCTCCTTGGGCCGCTGAGTACAGCCGGAGCCCAGCTCAGCAATTGCGAATGTCCAGGGATTCCTCCCACACCAAAGGGGCCATGACCAAAAGCTCTTGCTGCTCTTCAAGTAGCCAGGCAACCCCATTCACTGCCCCACAAGTCTTGGGGTTCTGTCTTTCTATAGCATCCCAAAGTCAAATTATATGTGCCTGCGCCGCTGAGTAGGCCCAGAGCCCAGCTCAGCAATTGCGAACGTCCAGGGATTCCTCCCACACCAAAGGGGCCACGACCAAAAGCTCTTGCTGCTCTTCAAGTAGCCAGGCAACCCCATTCACAGCCCCACAAACGCTGCCGCTGTCTCTTTCTGCAGCCTCCCAAAGTCCAAGAATATTTGCGTGCACTGCTCAGTAGGCCCGAAGCCCACCTGAGCAATTGTGAACGTCTAGGGATTCCTCCCACACCAAAGGGGCCATGACCAAAGGCTCTTGCTGCTCTTCAAGTAGCCAGGCAACCCCATTCACTGCCCCACAAGTCTTGGGGTTCTGTCTTTCTATAGCATCCCAAAGTCAAATTATATGTGCCTGTGCCGCTGAGTAGGCCCAGTGCCCAGCTTAGCAATTGCCAACGTCCAGGGATTCCTCCCACACCAAAAGGGCCACGACCAAAAGCTATTGCTGCTCTTCAAGTAGCCAGGCAACCCCATTCACTGCCCCACAAAGGCTGGTGCTGTCTCTTTCTGCAGCCTCCGAAAGTCCAAGATTATCTGCCTGCACCGCTCAGTAGGCCCGAAGCCCAGCTCAGCAATAGCCAACGTCCAGGGATTCCTCCCACACCAAAGGGGCCACGACCAAAAGCTCTTTCTGCTCTTGAAGTAGCCAGGCAACCGCCTTCACAGACCCACAAACGCTGTGGCTGTCTCTTTCTGCAGACTCCCAAAGTCCAAGGCTATTGCCTGAACCGCTGAGTACAGCCGGAGCCCAGCTCAGCAATTGCGAATGTCCAGGGATTCCTCCCACACCAAAGGGGCCATGACCAAAAGCTCTTGCTGCTCTTCAAGTAGCCAGGCAACCCCATTCACTGCCCCACAAGTCTTGGGGTTCTCTCTTTCTATAGCATCCCAAAGTCAAATTATATTTGCCTGCGCTGCTGAGTAGGCCCAGAGCCCAGCTTAGAAATTGCCAACGTCCAGGGATTCCTCCCACACCAAAGGGGCCACGACCAAAAGCTCTTGCTGCTCTTCAAGTAGCCAGGCAACCCCATTCACTGCCCCACAAACGCTGGCGCTGTCTCTTTCTGCAGCCTCCCAAAGTCCAAGGCTATTGCCTGAACTGCTGAGTACAGCCGGAGCCCAGCTCAGCAATTGCGAATGTCCAGGGATTCCTCCCACACCAAAGGGGCCACGACCAAAAGCTCTTGCTGCTCTTCAAGTAGCCAGGCAACCCCATTCACTGCCCCACAAGTCTTGGGGCTCTGTCTTTCTATAGCATCCCAAAGTCCAAGAGTATCTCCTTGGGCCGCTGAGTACAGCCGGAGCCCAGCTCAGCAATTGCGAATGTCCAGGGATTCCTCCCACACCAAAGGGGCCATGACCAAAAGCTCTTGCTGCTCTTCATCTAGCCAGGCAACCCCATTCACAGCCCCAAAAGTCTTTGGGCTCTCTCTTTGTATATCATCCCAAAGTCCAAGAGTATCTCCTTGGGCCGCTGAGTACAGCCGGAGCCCAGCTCAGCAATTGCCAACGTCCAGGGATTCCTCCCACACCAAAGGGGCCACGACCAAAAGCTCTTGCTGCTCTTCATCTAGCCAGGCAACCCCATTCACAGCCCCACAAGTCTTGGGGCTCTCTCTTTGTATATCTTCCCAAAGTCCAAGAGTATCTGCTTGGGCCGCTGAGTACAGCCGGAGCCCAGCTCAGCAATTGCCAACGTCCAGGGATTCCTCCCACACCTATGTTGCCACGACCAAAAGCTCTTGCTGCTCTTCAAGTAGCCAGGCAACCCCATTCACTGCCCCACAAACGCTGGCACTGTCTCTTTCTGCAGCCTCCCAAAGTCCAAGAATAGCTGCCTCTACCGCTGAGGACAGGCGGAGCCCAGCTCAGCAATTGCCAACGTCCAGGGATTCCTCCCACACCAAAGGGGTCATGACCAAAAGCTCTTGCTGCTCTTCAAGTAGCCAGGCAACCTCATTCACAGCCCCACAAACGCTGGGGCTGTCTCTTTCTGCAGCCTCCCGAAGTCCAAGACTATCTGCCTGGGCCGCTGAGTACAGCCGGAGCCCAGCTCAGTATTTGCAAACGTCCAGGGATTCCTCCCACACCAAAGGGGCCACGACCAAAAGCTCTTGCTGCTCTTCAAGTAGCCAGGCAACCCCATTCACTGCCCCACAAACGCTGGCGCTGTCTCTTTCTGCAGCCTCCCGAAGTCCAAGACTATCTGCCTGGGCCGCTGAGTACAGCCGGAGCCCAGCTCAGTATTTGCAAACGTCCAGAGATTCCTCCCACACCAAAGGGGCCACGACCAAAAGCTCTTGCTGCTCTTCAAGTAGCCAGGCAACCCCATTCACTGCCCCACAACTCTTGGGGCTCTCTGTTTCTATAGCATCCCAAAGTCAAATTATATGTGCCTGCGCCGCTGAGTAGGCCCAGAGCCCAGCTTAGCAATTGCCAACGTCCAGGGATTCCTCCCACACCAAAGGGGCCACGACCAAAAGCTCTTGCTGCTCTTCAAGTAGCCAGGCAACCCCATTCACAGCCCCACAAACGCTGGCGCTGTCTCTTTCTGCAGCCTCCCAAAGTCCAAGACTATCTGCCTGAACCGCTGAGTACAGCCGGAGCCCAGCTCACCAATTGCCAACGTCCAGGGATTCTTCCCACACCAAAGGAGCCATGACCAAAAGCTCTTGCTGCTCTTCAAGTAGCCAGGCAACCCGATTCACTGCCCCACAAACGCTGCCGCTGTCTCTTTCTGCAGCCTCCCAAAGTCCAAGATTATCTGCCTGCACCGCTCAGTAGGCCCGAAGCCCAGCTCAGCAATAGCCAACGTCCAGGGATTCTTCCCACACCAAAGGGGCCACGACCAAAAGCTCTTGCTGCTCTTCAAGTAGCCAGGCAACCGCCTTCACAGACCCACAAACGCTGGCGCTGTCTCTTTCTGCAGCCTCCCAAAGTCCAAGGCTATTGCCTGAACCGCTGAGTACAGCCGGAGCCCAGCTCAGCAATTGCGACTGTCCAGGGATTCCTCCCACACCAAAAGGGCCACGACCAAAAGCTCTTGCTGCTCTTCAAGTAGCCAGGCAACCCCATTCACTGCCCCACAAACGCTGGCGCTGTCTCTTTCTGCAGCCTCCCAAAGTCCAAGATTATCTGCCTGCACCGCTGAGTACAGCCGGAGCCCAGCTCAGCAATAGCCAACGTCCAGGGATTCCTCCCACACCAAAGGGGCCACGACCAAAAGCTCTTGCTGCTCTTCAAGTAGCCAGGCAACCGCCTTCACAGACCCACAAACGCTGGCGCTGTCTCTTTCTGCAGCCTCCCAAAGTCCAAGGCTATTGCCTGAACCGCTGAGTACAGCTGGAGCCCAGCTCAGCAATTGCGAACGTCCAGGGATTCCTCCCACACCAAAGGGGCCATGACCAAAGGCTCTTGCTGCTCTTCAAGTAGCCAGGCAACCCCATTCACTGCCCCACAAGTCTTGGGGTTCTGTCTTTCTATAGCATCCCAAAGTCAAATTATATGTGCCTGCGCCGCTGAGTAGGCCCAGAGCCCAGCTTAGCAATTGCCAACGTCCAGGGATTCCTCCCACACCAAAAGGGCCACGACCAAAAGCTCTTGCTGCTCTTCAAGTAGCCAGGCAACCCCATTCACTGCCCCACAAACGCTGGCGCTGTCTCTTTCTGCAGCCTCCCAAAGTCCAAGGCTATCTGCCTGGGCCGCTGAGTACAGCCGGAGCCCAGCTCAGTATTTGCAAACGTCCAGGGATTCCTCCCACACCAAAGGGGCCACGACCAAAAGCTCTTGCTGCTCTTCAAGTAGCCAGGCAACCGCCTTCACAGACCCACAAACGCTGGCGCTGTCTCTTTCTGCAGCCTCCCAAAGTCCAAGGCTATTGCCTGAACCGCTGAGTACAGCCGGAGCCCAGCTCAGCAATTGCGAATGTCCAGGGATTCCTCCCACACCAAAGGGGCCATGACCAAAAGCTCTTGCTGCTCTTCAAGTAGCCAGGCAACCCCATTCACTGCCCCACAAGTCTTGGGGTTCTCTCTATAGCATCCCAAAGTCAAATTATATGTGCCTGCGCTGCTGAGTAGGCCCAGAGCCCAGCTTAGAAATTGCCAACGTCCAGGGATTCCTCCCACACCAAAGGGGCCAAGACCAAAAGCTCTTGCTGCTCTTCAAGTAGCCAGGCAACCCCATTCACTGCCCCACAAACGCTGGCGCTGTCTCTTTCTGCAGCCTCCCAAAGTCCAAGGCTATTGCCTGAACCGCTGAGTACAGCCGGAGCCCAGCTCAGCAATTGCGAATGTCCAGGGATTCCTCCCACACCAAAGGGGCCACGACCAAAAGCTCTTGCTGCTCTTCAAGTAGCCAGGCAACCCCTTTCACTGCCCCACAAGTCTTGGGGCTCTGTCTTTCTATAGCATCCCAAAGTCCAAGAGTATCTCCTTGGGCCGCTGAGTACAGCCGGAGCCCAGCTCAGCAATTGCGAATGTCCAGGGATTCCTCCCACACCAAAGGGGCCATGACCAAAAGCTCTTGCTGCTCTTCAAGTAGCCAGGCAACCCCATTCACTGCCCCACAAGTCTTGGGGTTCTGTCTTTCTATAGCATCCCAAAGTCAAATTATATTTGCCTGCGCTGTTGAGTAGGCCCAGAGCCCAGCTTAGCAATTGCCAACGTCCAGGGATTCCTCCCACACCAAAGGGGCCACGACCAAAAGCTCTTGCTGCTCTTCAAGTAGCCAGGCAACCCCATTCACAGCCCCACAAACGCTGCCGCTGTCTCTTTCTGCAGCCTCCCAAAGTCCAAGAATATTTGCGTGCACTGCTCAGTAGGCCCGAAGCCCACCTGAGCAATTGTGAACGTCTAGGGATTCCTCCCACACCAAAGGGGCCATGACCAAAGGCTCTTGCTGCTCTTCAAGTAGCCAGGCAACCCCATTCACTGCCCCACAAGTCTTGGGGTTCTGTCTTTCTATAGCATCCCAAAGTCAAATTATATGTGCCTGCGCCGCTGAGTAGGCCCAGAGCCCAGCTTAGCAATTGCCAACGTCCAGGGATTCCTCCCACACCAAAAGGGCCACGACCAAAAGCTCTTGCTGCTCTTCAAGTAGCCAGGCAACCCCATTCACTGCCCCACAAAGGCTGGTGCTGTCTCTTTCTGCAGCCTCCCAAAGTCCAAGATTATCTGCCTGCACCGCTCAGTAGGCCCGAAGCCCAGCTCAGCAATTGCCAACGTCCAGGGATTCCTCCCACACCAAAGGGGCCACGACCAAAAGCTCTTGCTGCTCTTCAAGTAGCCAGGCAACCGCCTTCACAGACCCACAAACGCTGTGGCTGTCTCTTTCTGCAGCCTCCCAAAGTCCAAGGCAATTGCCTGAACCGCTGAGTACAGCCGGAGCCCAGCTCAGCAATTGCGAATGTCCAGGGATTCCTCCCACACCAAAGGGGCCATGACCAAAAGCTCTTGCTGCTCTTCAAGTAGCCAGGCAACCCCATTCACTGCCCCACAAGTCTTGGGGTTCTCTCTTTCTATAGCATCCCAAAGTCAAATTATATTTGCCTGCGCTGCTGAGTAGGCCCAGAGCCCAGTTTAGAAATTGCCAACGTCCAGGGATTCCTCCCACACCAAAGGGGCCACGACCAAAAGCTCTTGCTGCTCTTCAAGTAGCCAGGCAACCCCATTCACTGCCCCACAAACGCTGGCGCTGTCTCTTTCTGCAGCCTCCCAAAGTCCAAGGCTATTGCCTGAACCGCTGAGTACAGCCGGAGCCCAGCTCAGCAATTGCGAATGTCCAGGGATTCCTCCCACACCAAAGGGGCCACGACCAAAAGCTCTTGCTGCTCTTCAAGTAGCCAGGCAACCCCATTCACTGCCCCACAAGTCTTGGGGCTCTGTCTTTCTATAGCATCCCAAAGTCCAAGAGTATCTCCTTGGGCCGCTGAGTACAGCCGGAGCCCAGCTCAGCAATTGCGAATGTCCAGGGATTCCTCCCACACCAAAGGGGCCATGACCAAAAGCTCTTGCTGCTCTTCATCTAGCCAGGCAACCCCATTCACAGCCCCAAAAGTCTTTGGGCTCTCTCTTTGTATATCATCCCAAAGTCCAAGAGTATCTCCTTGGGCCGCTGAGTACAGCCGGAGCCCAGCTCAGCAATTGCCAACGTCCAGGGATTCCTCCCACACCAAAGGGGCCATGACCAAAAGCTCTTGCTGCTCTTCATCTAGCCAGGCAACCCCATTCACAGCCCTACAAGTCTTGGGGCTCTCTCTATGTATATCTTCCCAAAGTCCAAGAGTATCTGCTTGGGCCGCTGAGTACAGCCGGAGCCCAGCTCAGCAATTGCCAACGTCCAGGGATTCCTCCCACACCTATGTTGCCACGACCAAAAGCTCTTGCTGCTCTTCAAGTAGCCAGGCAACCCCATTCACTGCCCCACAAACGCTGCCGCTGTCTCTTTCTGCAGCCTCCCAAAGTCCAAGATTATCTGCCTGCACCGCTCAGTAGGCCCGAAGCCCAGCTCAGCAATAGCCAACGTCCAGGGATTCCTCCCACACCAAAGGGGCCACGACCAAAAGCTCTTGCTGCTCTTCAAGTAGCCAGGCAACCGCCTTCACAGACCCACAAACGCTGGCGCTGTCTCTTTCTGCAGCCTCCCAAAGTCCAAGACTATCTGCCTGGGCCGCTGAGTACAGCCGGAGCCCAGCTCAGTATTTGCAAACGTCCAGGGATTCCTCCCACACCAAAGGGGCCACGACCAAAACCTCTTGCTGCTCTTCAAGTAGCCAGGCAACCCCATTCACTGCCCCACAACTCTTGGGGCTCTCTCTTTCTATAGCATCCCAAAGTCAAATTATATGTGCCTGCGCCGCTCAGTAGGCCCAGAGCCCAGCTTAGCAATTGCCAACGTCCAGGGATTCCTCCCACACCAAAAGGGCCACGACCAAAAGCTCTTGCTGCTCTTCAAGTAGCCAGGCAACCCCATTCACTGCCCCACAAACGCTGGCGCTGTCTCTTTCTGCAGCCTCCCAAAGTCCAAGATTATCTGCCTGCACCGTTGAGTACAGCCGGAGCCCAGCTCAGCAATAGCCAACGTCCAGGGATTCCTCCCACACAAAAGGGGCCACGACCAAAAGCTCTTGCTGCTCTTCAAGTAGCCAGGCAACCGCCTTCACAGACCCACAAACGCTGGCGCTGTCTCTTTCTGCAGCCTCCCAAAGTCCAAGGCTATTGCCTGAACCGCTGAGTACAGCTGGAGCCCAGCTCAGCAATTGCCAACGTCCAGGGATTCCTCCCACACCAAAGGGGCCATGACCAAAGGCTCTTGCTGCTCTTCAAGTAGCCAGGCAACCCCATTCACTGCCCCACAACTCTTGGGGTTCTGTCTTTCTATAGCATCCCAAAGTCAAATTATATGTGCCTGCGCCGCTGAGTAGGCCCAGAGCCCAGCTTAGCAATTGCCAACGTCCAGGGATTCCTCCCACACCAAAAGGGCCACGACCAAAAGCTCTTGCTGCTCTTCAAGTAGCCAGGCAACCCCATTCACTGCACCACAAACGCTGGCGCTGTCTCTTTCTGCAGCCTCCCAAAGTCCAAGGCTATCTGCCTGGGCCGCTGAGTACAGCCGGAGCCCAGCTCAGTATTTGCAAACGTCCAGGGATTCCTCCAACACCAAAGGGGCCACGACCAAAAGCTCTTGCTGCTCTTCAAGTAGCCAGGCAACCGCCTTCACAGACCCACAAACGCTGGCGCTGTCTCTTTCTGCAGCCTCCCAAAGTCCAAGGCTATTGCCTGAACCGCTGAGTACAGCCGGAGCCCAACTCAGCAATTGCGAATGTCCAGGGATTCCTACCACACCAAAGGGGCCATGACCAAAAGCTCTTGCTGCTCTTCAAGTAGCCAGGCAACCCCATTCACTGCCCCACAAGTCTTGGGGTTCTCTCTATAGCATCCCAAAGTCAAATTATATGTGCCTGCGCTGCTGAGTAGGCCCAGAGCCCAGCTTAGAAATTGCCAACGTCCAGGGATTCCTCCCACACCAAAGGGGCCACGACCAAAAGCTCTTGCTGCTCTTCAAGTAGCCAGGCAACCCCATTCACTGCCCCACAAACGCTGGCGCTGTCTCTTTCTGCAGCCTCCCAAAGTCCAAGGCTATTGCCTGAACCGCTGAGTACAGCCGGAGCCCAGCTCAGCAATTGCGAATGTCCAGGGATTCCTCCCACACCAAAGGGGCCACGACCAAAAGCTCTTGCTGCTCTTCAAGTAGCCAGGCAACCCCTTTCACTGCCCCACAAGTCTTGGGGCTCTGTCTTTCTATAGCATCCCAAAGTCCAAGAGTATCTCCTTGGGCCGCTGAGTACAGCCGGAGCCCAGCTCAGCAATTGCGAATGTCCAGGGATTCCTCCCACACCAAAGGGGCCATGACCAAAAGCTCTTGCTGCTCTTCAAGTAGCCAGGCAACCCCATTCACTGCCCCACAAGTCTTGGGGTTCTGTCTTTGTATAGCATCCCAAAGTCAAATTATATGTGCCTGCGCCGCTGAGTAGGCCCAGAGCCCAGCTCAGCAATTGCGAACGTCCAGGGATTCCTCCCACACCAAAGGGGCCACGACCAAAAGCTCTTGCTGCTCTTCAAGTAGCCAGGCAACCCCATTCACAGCCCCACAAACGCTGCCGCTGTCTCTTTCTGCAGCCTCCCAAAGTCCAAGAATATTTGCGTGCACTGCTCAGTAGGCCCGAAGCCCACCTGAGCAATTGTGAACGTCTAGGGATTCCTCCCACACCAAAGGGGCCATGACCAAAGGCTCTTGCTGCTCTTCAAGTAGCCAGGCAACCCCATTCACTGCCCCACAAGTCTTGGGGTTCTGTCTTTCTATAGCATCCCAAAGTCAAATTATATGTGCCTGTGCCGCTGAGTAGGCCCAGTGCCCAGCTTAGCAATTGCCAACGTCCAGGGATTCCTCCCACACCAAAAGGGCCACGACCAAAAGCTCTTGCTGCTCTTCAAGTAGCCAGGCAACCCCATTCACTGCCCCACAAAGGCTGGTGCTGTCTCTTTCTACAGCCTCCGAAAGTCCAAGATTATCTGCCTGCACCGCTCAGTAGGCCCGAAGCCCAGCTCAGCAATAGCCAACGTCCAGGGATTCCTCCCACACCAAAGGGGCCACGACCAAAAGCTCTTGCTGCTCTTCAAGTAGCCAGGCAACCGCCTTCACAGACCCACAAACGCTGTGGCTGTCTCTTTCTGCAGACTCCCAAAGTCCAAGGCTATTGCCTGAACCGCTGAGTACAGCCGGAGCCCAGCTCAGCAATTGCGAATGTCCAGGGATTCCTCCCACACAAAAGGGGCCATGACCAAAAGCTCTTGCTGCTCTTCAAGTAGCCAGGCAACCCCTTTCACTGCCCCACAAGTCTTGGGGTTCTCTCTTTCTATAGCATCCCAAAGTCAAATTATATGTGCCTGCGCTGCTGAGTAGGCCCAGAGCCCAGCTTAGAAATTGCCAACGTCCAGGGATTCCTCCCACACCAAAGGGGCCAAGACCAAAAGCTCTTGCTGCTCTTCAAGTAGCCAGGCAACCCCATTCACTGCCCCACAAACGCTGGCGCTGTCTCTTTCTGCAGCCTCCCAAAGTCCAAGGCTATTGCCTGAACCGCTGAGTACAGCCGGAGCCCAGCTCAGCAATTGCGAATGTCCAGGGATTCCTCCCACACCAAAGGGGCCACGACCAAAAGCTCTTGCTGCTCTTCAAGTAGCCAGGCAACCCCTTTCACTGCCCCACAAGTCTTGGGGCTCTGTCTTTCTATAGCATCCCAAAGTCCAAGAGTATCTCCTTGGGCCGCTGAGTACAGCCGGAGCCCAGCTCAGCAATTGCGAATGTCCAGGGATTCCTCCCACACCAAAGGGGCCATGACCAAAAGCTCTTGCTGCTCTTCATCTAGCCAGGCAACCCCATTCACAGCCCCAAAAGTCTTTGGGCTCTCTCTTTGTATATCATCCCAAAGTCCAAGAGTATCTCCTTGGGCCGCTGAGTACAGCCGGAGCCCAGCTCAGCAATTGCCAACGTCCAGGGATTCCTCCCACACCAAAGGGGCCACGACCAAAAGCTCTTGCTGCTCTTCATCTAGCCAGGCAACCCCATTCACAGCCCCACAAGTCTTGGGGCTCTCTCTTTGTATATCTTCCCAAAGTCCAAGAGTATCTGCTTGGGCCGCTGAGTACAGCCGGAGCCCAGCTCAGCAATTGCCAACGTCCAGGGATTCCTCCCACACCTATGTTGCCACGACCAAAAGCTCTTGCTGCTCTTCAAGTAGCCAGGCAACCCCATTCACTGCCCCACAAACGCTGGCACTGTCTCTTTCTGCAGCCTCCCAAAGTCCAAGAATATCTGCCTCTACCGCTGAGGACAGGCGGAGCCCAGCTCAGCAATTGCCAACGTCCAGGGATTCCTCCCACACCAAAGGGGTCATGACCAAAAGCTCTTGCTGCTCTTCAAGTAGCCAGGCAACCTCATTCACTGCCCCACAAGTCTTGGGGTTCTGTCTTTCTATAGCATCCCAAAGTCAAATTATATGTGCCTGCGCCGCTGAGTAGGCCCGGAGCCCAGCTCAGTATTTGCCAACGCCCAGGGATTCCTCCCACACCAAAGGGTCCACGACCAAAAGCTCTTGCTGCTCTTCAAGTAGCCAGGCAACCCCATTCACTGCCCCACAAACGCTGGCGCTGTCTCTTTCTGCAGCCTCCCGAAGTCCAAGACTATCTGCCTGGGCCGCTGAGTACAGCCGGAGCCCAGCTCAGTATTTGCAAACGTCCAGGGATTCCTCCCACACCAAAGGGGCCACGACCAAAAGCTCTTGCTGCTCTTCAAGTAGCCAGGCAACCCCATTCACTGCCCCACAACTCTTGGGGCTCTCTGTTTCTATAGCATCCCAAAGTCAAATAATATGTGCCTGCGCCGCTGAGTAGGCCCAGAGCCCAGCTTAGCAATTGCCAACGTCCAGGGATTCCTCCCACACCAAAAGGGCCACGACCAAAAGCTCTTGCTGCTCTTCAAGTAGCCAGGCAACCCCATTCACTGCCCCACAAACGCTGGCGCTGTCTCTTTCTGCAGCCTCCCAAAGTCCAAGAATATCTGCCTCTACCGCTGAGTACAGCCGGAGCCCAGCTCAGCAATAGCCAACGTCCAGGGATTCCTCCCACACCAAAGGGGCCACGACCAAAAGCTCTTGCTGCTCTTCAAGTAGCCAGGCAACCGCCTTCACAGACCCACAAACGCTGGCGCTGTCTCTTTCTGCAGCCTCCCAAAGTCCAAGGCTATTGCCTGAACCGCTGAGTACAGCTGGAGCCCAGCTCAGCAATTGCCAACGTCCAGGGATTCCTCCCACACCAAAGGGGCCATGACCAAAGGCTCTTGCTGCTCTTCAAGTAGCCAGGCAACCCCATTCACTGCCCCACAAGTCTTGGGGTTCTGTCTTTCTATAGCATCCCAAAGTCAAATTATATGTGCCTGCGCCGCTGAGTAGGCCCAGAGCCCAGCTTAGCAATTGCCAACGTCCAGGGATTCCTCCCACACCAAAAGGGCCACGACCAAAAGCTCTTGCTGCTCTTCAAGTAGCCAGGCAACCCCATTCACTGCCCCACAAACGCTGGCGCTGTCTCTTTCTGCAGCCTCCCAAAGTCCAAGGCTATCTGCCTGGGCCGCTGAGTACAGCCGGAGCCCAGCTCAGTATTTGCAAACGTCCAGGGATTCCTCCCACACCAAAGGGGCCACGACCAAAAGCTCTTGCTGCTCTTCAAGTAGCCAGGCAACCGCCTTCACAGACCCACAAACGCTGGCGCTGTCTCTTTCTGCAGCCTCCCAAAGTCCAAGACTATCTGCCTGAACCGCTGAGTACAGCCGGAGCCCAACTCAGCAATTGCGAATGTCCAGGGATTCCTACCACACCAAAGGGGCCATGACCAAAAGCTCTTGCTGCTCTTCAAGTAGCCAGGCAACCCCATTCACTGCCCCACAAGTCTTGGGGTTCTCTCTATAGCATCCCAAAGTCAAATTATATGTGCCTGCGCTGCTGAGTAGGCCCAGAGCCCAGCTTAGAAATTGCCAACGTCCAGGGATTCCTCCCACACCAAAGGGGCCACGACCAAAAGCTCTTGCTGCTCTTCAAGTAGCCAGGCAACCCCATTCACTGCCCCACAAACGCTGGCGCTGTCTCTTTCTGCAGCCTCCCAAAGTCCAAGGCTATTGCCTGAACCGCTGAGTACAGCCGGAGCCCAGCTCAGCAATTGCGAATGTCCAGGGATTCCTCCCACACCAAAGGGGCCACGACCAAAAGCTCTTGCTGCTCTTCAAGTAGCCAGGCAACCCCTTTCACTGCCCCACAAGTCTTGGGGCTCTGTCTTTCTATAGCATCCCAAAGTCCAAGAGTATCTCCTTGGGCCGCTGAGTACAGCCGGAGCCCAGCTCAGCAATTGCGAATGTCCAGGGATTCCTCCCACACCAAAGGGGCCATGACCAAAAGCTCTTGCTGCTCTTCAAGTAGCCAGGCAACCCCATTCACTGCCCCACAAGTCTTGGGGTTCTGTCTTTCTATAGCATCCCAAAGTCAAATTATATGTGCCTGCGCCGCTGAGTAGGCCCAGAGCCCAGCTCAGCAATTGCGAACGTCCAGGGATTCCTCCCACACCAAAGGGGCCACGACCAAAAGCTCTTGCTGCTCTTCAAGTAGCCAGGCAACCCCATTCACAGCCCCACAAACGCTGCCGCTGTCTCTTTCTGCAGCCTCCCAAAGTCCAAGAATATTTGCGTGCACTGCTCAGTAGGCCCGAAGCCCACCTGAGCAATTGTGAACGTCTAGGGATTCCTCCCACACCAAAGGGGCCATGACCAAAGGCTCTTGCTGCTCTTCAAGTAGCCAGGCAACCCCATTCACTGCCCCACAAGTCTTGGGGTTCTGTCTTTCTATAGCATCCCAAAGTCAAATTATATGTGCCTGTGCCGCTGAGTAGGCCCAGTGCCCAGCTTAGCAATTGCCAACGTCCAGGGATTCCTCCCACACCAAAAGGGCCACGACCAAAAGCTCTTGCTGCTCTTCAAGTAGCCAGGCAACCCCATTCACTGCCCCACAAAGGCTGGTGCTGTCTCTTTCTGCAGCCTCCGAAAGTCCAAGATTATCTGCCTGCACCGCTCAGTAGGCCCGAAGCCCAGCTCAGCAATAGCCAACGTCCAGGGATTCCTCCCACACCAAAGGGGCCACAACCAAAAGCTCTTGCTGCTCTTCATCTAGCCAGGCAACCCCATTCACAGCCCCACAAGTCTTGGGGCTCTCTCTTTGTATATCTTCCCAAAGTCCAAGAGTATCTGCTTGGGCCGCTGAGTACAGCCGGAGCCCAGCTCAGCAATTGCCAACGTCCAGGGATTCCTCCCACACCTATGTTGCCACGACCAAAAGCTCTTGCTGCTCTTCAAGTAGCCAGGCAACCCCATTCACTGCCCCACAAACGCTGGCACTGTCTCTTTCTGCAGCCTCCCAAAGTCCAAGAATATCTGCCTCTACCGCTGAGGACAGGCGGAGCCCAGCTCAGCAATTGCCAACGTCCAGGGATTCCTCCCACACCAAAGGGGTCATGACCAAAAGCTCTTGCTGCTCTTCAAGTAGCCAGGCAACCTCATTCACTGCCCCACAAGTCTTGGGGTTCTCTCTTTGTGTAGCATCCCAAAGTCAAATTATATGTGCCTGCGCCGCTGAGTAGGCCCGGAGCCCAGCTCAGTATTTGCCAACGCCCAGGGATTCCTCCCACACCAAAGGGTCCACGACCAAAAGCTCTTGCTGCTCTTCAAGTAGCCAGGCAACCCCATTCACTGCCCCACAAACGCTGGCGCTGTCTCTTTCTGCAGCCTCCCGAAGTCCAAGACTATCTGCCTGGGCCGCTGAGTACAGCCGGAGCCCAGCTCAGTATTTGCAAACGTCCAGGGATTCCTCCCACACCAAAGGGGCCACGACCAAAAGCTCTTGCTGCTCTTCAAGTAGCCAGGCAACCCCATTCACTGCCCCACAACTCTTGGGGCTCTCTGTTTCTATAGCATCCCAAAGTCAAATTATATGTGCCTGCGCCGCTGAGTAGGCCCAGAGCCCAGCTTAGCAATTGCCAACGTCCAGGGATTCCTCCCACACCAAAGGGGCCACGACCAAAAGCTCTTGCTGTTCTTCAAGTAGCCAGGCAACCCCATTCACAGCCCCACAAACGCTGCCGCTGTCTCTTTCTGCAGCCTCCCAAAGTCCAAGAATATTTGCGTGCACTGCTCAGTAGGCCCGAAGCCCACCTGAGCAATTGTGAACGTCTAGGGATTCCTCCCACACCAAAGGGGCCATGACCAAAGGCTCTTGCTGCTCTTCAAGTAGCCAGGCAACCCCATTCACTGCCCCACAAGTCTTGGGGTTCTGTCTTTCTATAGCATCCCAAAGTCAAATTATATGTGCCTGTGCCGCTGAGTAGGCCCAGTGCCCAGCTTAGCAATTGCCAACGTCCAGGGATTCCTCCCACACCAAAGGGGCCACGACCAAAAGCTCTTGCTGCTCTTCATCTAGCCAGGCAACCCCATTCAATGCCCCACAAAGGGTTGCGCTGTCTCTTCCTGCAGCCTGCCAAAGTCCAAGATTATCTGCCTGCACCGCTCAGTAGTCCCGAAGCCCAGCTCAGCAATTGCGAATGTCCAGGGATTCCTCCCACACCAAAGGGGCCACGACCAAAAGCTCTTGCTGCTCTTCAAGTAGCCAGGCAACCCCATTCACTGCCCCACAAACGCTGGTGCTGTCTCTTTCTGCAGCCTCCCAAAGTCCAAGAGTATCTGCCTGGGCCGCTGAGTACAGCCGGAGCCCAGCTCAGCAATTGCCAACGTCCAGGGATTCCTCCCACACCTATGTTGCCACGACCAAAAGCTCTTGCTGCTCTTCAAGTAGCCAGGCAACCCCATTCACTGCCCCACAAGTCTTGGGGCTCTCTCTTTCTATAGCATCCCAAAGTCAAATTATATGTGTCTGCGCCGCTGAGTAGGCCCGGAGCCCAGCCCAGCAATTGCGAAAGTCCAGGGATTCCTCCCACACCAAAAGGGCCACGACCAAAAGCTCTTGCTGCTCTTTAAGTAGCCAGGCAACCCCATTCACTGCCCCACAAGTCTTGGGGTTCTCTCTTTCTATAGCATCCCAAAGTCAAATTATATGTGCCTGCGCCGCTGAGTAGGCCCGGAGCCCGGCTCAGTAATTGCCAACGTCCAGGGATTCCTCCCACACCAAAGGGGCCACGACCAAAAGCTCTTGCTGCTCTTCAAGTAGCCAGGCAACCCCATTCACTGCCCCAAAAGTCTTGGGGCTCTCTCTTTCTATAGCATCCCGAAGTCCAAGACTATCTCCTTGGGCCGCTGAATACAGCCGGAGCCCAGCTCAGCAATTGCCAACGTCCAGGGATTCCTCCCACACCAAAGGGGCCATGACCAAAAGCTCTTGCTGCTCTTCAAGTAGCCAGGCAACCTCATTCACTGCCCCACAAGTCTTGGGGTTCTCTCTTTCTATAGCATCCCAAAGTCAAATTATATGTGCCTGCGCCGCTGAGTAGGCCCGGGGCCCAGCTCAGTATTTGCTAACGTCCAGGGATTCCTCCCACACCAAAGGGGCCACGACCAAAAGCTCTTGCTGCTCTTCAAGTAGACAGGCAACCCCATTCACTGCCCCACAAATGCTGGCGCTGTCTCTTTCTGCAGCCTCCCAAAGTCCAAGAGTGCCTGCCTGGGCCGCTGAGTACAGCCGGAGCCCAGCTCAGCAATTGCGAACGTCCAGGGATTCCTCCCACACCAAAGGGGCCATGACCAAAGTCTCTTTCTGATCTTCAGCTAGCCAGGCAATCCCATTCACTGCCCCACAAACGCTGGCGATGCCTCTTTCTGCAGCCTCCCGATGTCCAAGGCTATTGCCTAAACCGCTGACAACAGCCGGAGCACAGCCCAGCAATTGCCAACGTCCAGGGATTCCTCCCACACCAAAGGGGCCATGACCAAAAGCTCTTGCTACTCTTCAACTAGACAGGCAACCCCATTCACTGCCCCACAAACGCTGGTGCTGTCTCTTTCTGCAGCCTCCCAAAGTCCAAGAGTGTCTGCCTGGGCCGCTGAGTACAGCCGGAGCCCAGCTCAGCAGTTGTCAACGTCCCGGGATTCCTCCCACACCAAAGGGGCCACGACCAAAAGCTCTTGCTGCTCTTCAAGTAGCCAGGCAACCGCATTCACAGACTCACAAACGCTGGCGCTGTCTCTTTCTGCAGCCTCCCAAAGTCCAAGGCTATTGCCTGTACCGCTGAGTACAGCCGGAGCCCAGCTCAGCAATTGCGAACGTCCAGGGATTCCTCCCACACCAAAGGGGCCATGACCAAAAGCTCTTGATGCTCTTCAAGTAGACAGGAAACCCCATTCACAGCCCCAAAAGTCTTGGGGCTCTCTCTTTGTGTATCATCCCATAGTCCAACATTATCTCCTTGGGCCGCTGAGCACAGCCGGAGCCCAGTTCAGCAATTGCCAGCGTCCAGGGATTCCTCCCACACCAAAGGGGCCATGACCAAAAGCTCTTGCTGCTCTTCAAGTAGCCAGGCAACCTCATTCACTGCCCCACAAGTCTTGGGGTTCTCTCTTTGTGTAGCATCCCAAAGTCAAATTATATGTGCCTGCGCCGCTCAGTAGGCCCAGAGCCCAGCTCAGCAATTGCCAACGCCCAGGGATTCCTCCCACACCAAAGGGGCCACGACCAAAAGCTCTTGCTGCTCTTTAAGTAGCCAGGCAACCCCATTCACTGCCCCACAAACGCTGGCGCTATCTCTTTCTGCAGCCTCCCAAAGTCCAAGACTATCTGCCTGGGCCGCTGAGTACAGCCGGAGCCCAGCTCAGCAATTGCCAACGTCCAGGGATTCCTCCCACACCAAAGGGGCCACGACCAAAAGCTCTTGCTGCTCTTCAAGTAGCCAGGCAACCCCATTCACTGCCCCACAAGTCTTGGGGCTCTCTCTTTCTATAGCATCCCAAAGTCAAATTATATGTGTCTGCGCCGCTGAGTAGGCCCGGAGCCCAGCCCAGCAATTGCGAAAGTCCAGGGATTCCTCCCACACCAAAAGGGCCACGACCAAAAGCTCTTGCTGCTCTTTAAGTAGCCAGGCAACCCCATTCACTGCCCCACAAGTCTTGGGGTTCTCTCTTTCTATAGCATCCCAAAGTCAAATTATATGTGCCTGCGCCGCTGAGTAGGCCCGGAGCCCGGCTCAGTAATTGCCAACGTCCAGGGATTCCTCCCACACCAAAGGGGCCACGACCAAAAGCTCTTGCTGCTCTTCAAGTAGCCAGGCAACCCCATTCACTGCCCCAAAAGTCTTGGGGCTCTCTCTTTCTATAGCATCCCGAAGTCCAAGACTATCTCCTTGGGCCGCTGAATACAGCCGGAGCCCAGCTCAGCAATTGCCAACGTCCAGGGATTCCTCCCACACCAAAGGGGCCATGACCAAAAGCTCTTGCTGCTCTTCAAGTAGCCAGGCAACCTCATTCACTGCCCCACAACTCTTGGGGTTCTCTCTTTCTATAGCATCCCAAAGTCAAATTATATGTGCCTGCGCCGCTGAGTAGGCCCGGGGCCCAGCTCAGTATTTGCTAACGTCCAGGGATTCCTCCCATACCAAAGGGGCCACGACCAAAAGCTCCTGCTGCTCTTCAAGTAGACAGGCAACCCCATTCACTGCCCCAGAAATGCTGGCGCTGTCTCTTTCTGCAGCCTCCCAAAGTCCAAGAATATCTGCCTGCACTGCTTAGTAGGCCCGGAGCCCATCTCAGTAATTGCCAACGTCCAGAAATTCTAACCAAAAAAAACCCCTGGACGATGGCAATTGCTGAGCTGGGCTCCGGCTGTCCTCAGTGGTAGAGGCAGATATTCTTGGACTTTGGGAGGCTGCAGAAAGACAGCGCCAGCGTTTGTGGGGCAGTGAATGGGGTTGCCTGGCTACTTGAAGAGCAGCAGGAGCTTTTGGTCGTGGCCCCTTTGGTGTGGGAGGAATCCCTGGACATTCGCAATTGCTGGGCTGGACTCCGGGCCTACTCAGCGGCGCAAACACATATAATTTGACTTTGGGATGCTATAGAAAGAGAGAACCCCAAGACTTGTGGGGCAGTGAATGGGGTTGCCTGGCTACTTGAAGAGCAGCAAGAGCTTTTGGTCGTGGCCCCTTTGGTGTGGGAGGAATCCCTGGACATTCGCAATTGCTGAGCTGGGCTTCGGGACTACTGAGCGGTGCAGGCAGATACTCTTGGACTTTGGGAGGCTGCAGAAAAAGACAGCCCCAGCGTTTGTGGGGCAGTGAATGGGGTTGCCTGGCTACTTGAAGAGCAGCAGGAGCTTTTGGTCATGGCCCCTTTGGTGTGGGAGGAATCCCTGGACGTTGGCAATTGCTGGGCTGGGCTCCGGCTGTTGTCAGCGGTTTAGGCAATAGCCTTGGACTTCGGGAGGCTGCAGAAAGAGAGAGCGCCAGCGTTTGTGGGTCTGTGAATGGGGTTGCCTGGCTAGCTGAAGAGCAGAAAGAGCCTTTGGTCATGGCCCCTTTGGTGTGGGAGGAATCCCTGGACGTTGGCAATTGCTGAGCTGGGCTCCGGGTGTACTCAACGGCCGAGGCAGATAGTCTTGGACTTTGGGAGGCTGCAGAAAGAGGCAGCGCCAGCGTTTGTGGGGCAGTGAATGGGGTTGCCTGGCTACTTGAAGAGCAGCAAGAGCCTTTGGTCGTGGCCCCTTTGGTGTGGGAGGAATCCCTGGACGTTGGCAATTGCTGAGCTGGGCTCGGGCTGTACTCAGCGGCCCAGGCAGATAGTCTTGGACTTTGGGAGGCTAAAGAAAGAGACAGCACCAGCGTATGTGGGGCTGTGAATGGGGTTGCCTGGCTACTTGAAGAGCAGCAGGAGCTTTTGGTCGTGGCCCTTTTGGTGTGGGAGGAATCCCTAGACGTTCACAATCGCTCAGGTGGGCTTCGGGCCTACTGAGCGGTGCAGGCAGATATTCTTGGACTTTGGGAGGCTGCAGAAAGAGACAGCACCAGCGTTTGTGGGGCAGTGAATGGGGTTGCCTGGCTAGTTGAAGAGCAGCAAGAGCTTTTGTCATGGCCCCTTTGGTGTGGGAGGAATCCCTGGACTTTCGCAATTGCTGGGCTGGGCTCCGGGCCTACTCAGCGGCGCAGAAACATATAATTTGACTTTGGGATGCTATAGAAAGAGAGAACCCCCAGACTTGTGGGGCAGTGAATGGGGTTGCCTGGCTACTTGAAGAGCAGCAGGAGCTTTTGGTCGTGGCCCTTTTGGTGTGGGAGGAATCCCTAGACGTTCACAATCGCTCAGGTGGGCTTCGGGCCTACTGAGCGGTGCAGGCAGATATTCTTGGACTTTGGGAGGCTGCAGAAAGAGACAGCACCAGTGTTTGTGGGGCAGTGAATGGGGTTGCCTGGCTAGTTGAAGAGCAGCAAGAGCTTTTGTCATGGCCCCTTTGGTGTGGGAGGAATCCCTGGACATTCGCAATTGCTGATCTGGGCTCGGGCTGTACTCAGCGGCCCGGTCACTTAGACTTGGACTTTGGGAGGCTGCAGAAAGAGACAGCGCCAGCGTTTGTGGGGCAATGAATGGGGTTGCCTGGCTACTTGAAGAGCAGCAGGAGCTTTTGGCCGTGGCCCCTTTGGTGTGGGAGGAATCCCTGGGCGTTGGCAAATACTGAGCTGGGCTCAGGCTGTACTCAGCGGCCCAGGCACATAGACTTGGACTTTGGGAGGCTGCAGAAAGACAGCGCCAGCGTTTGTGGGGCAGTGAATGGGGTTGCCTGGCTACTTGAAGAGCAGCAAGAACTTTTGGTCGTGGCCCCTTTGGTGTGGGAGGAATCCCTGGACGTTGGCAAATACTGAGCTGGGCTCCGGCTGTACTCAGCAGCCCAGGCACATAGACTTGGACTTTGGGAGGCTGCAGAAAGACAGCGCCAGCGTTTGTGGGGCAGTGAATGGGGTTGCCTGGCTACTTGAAGAGCAGCAAAAGCTTTTGGTCGTGGCCCCTTTGGTGTGGGAGGAATCCCTGGACGTTGGCTATTGCTGAGCTGGGCTTCGGGCCTACTGAGCGGTGGAGGCAGATACTCTTGGACTTTGGCAGGCTGCAGGAAGAGACAGCGCAACCCTTTGTGGGGCAGTGAATGGGGTTGCCTGTCTACTTGAAGAGCAGCAGGAGCTTTTGGCCGTGGCTCCTTTGGTGTGGGAGGAATCCCTGGACGTTAGCAAATACTGAGCTGGGCTCAGGCTGTACTCAGCAGCCCAGGCAGATAGTCTTGTACTTTGGGAGGCTGCAGAAAGAGACAGCCCCAGCGTTTGTGGGGCAGTGAATGGGGTTGCCTGGCTACTTGAAGAGCAGCAAGAGCCTTTGGTCGTGGCCCCTTTGGTGTGGGAGGAATCCCTGGACATTCGCAACTGCTGAGCTGGGCTCGGGCTGTACTCAGCGGCCCAGGCAGATAATCTTGGACTTTGGGAGACTGCAGAAAGAGACAGCGCCAGCGTTTGTGGGGCAGTGAATGGGGTTGCCTGTCTACTTGAAGACCAGCAGGAGCTTTTGGTCGTGGCCCCTTTGGTGTGAGAGGAATCCCTGGGCGTTGGCAAATACTGAGCTGGGCTCTGGGCCTACTCAGCGGCGCAGACACATATAATTTGAATTTGGGATGCTATAGAAAGAGAGAACCCGAAGACTTGTGGGGCAGTGAATGGGGTTGCCTGGCTAGTTGAAGAGCAGCAAGAGCTTTTGGTCGTGGCCCCTTTGGTGTGGGAGGAATCCCTGGACGTTGGCAATTGCTGAGCTGGGCTCGGGCTGTACTCAGCGGCCCAGGCAGATAATCTTGGACTTTGGGAGACTGCAGAAAGAGACAGCGCCAGCGTTTGTGGGGCAGTGAATGGGGTTGCCTGGCTACTTGAAGAGCAGCAAGAGCTTTTGGTCGTGGCCCCTTTGGTGTGGGAGGAATCCCTGGGCGTTGGCAAATACTGAGCTGGGCTCCGGGCCTACTCAGTGGCGCAGGCACATATAATTTGACTTTGGGATGCTACATAAAGAGAGAACCCCAAGACTTGTGGGGCAGTGAATGGGGTTGCCTGGCTACTTGAAGAGCAGCAGGAGCTTTTGGTCGTGGCCCTTTTGGTGTGGGAGGAATCCCTAGACGTTCACAATCGCTCAGGTGGGCTTTGGGCCTACTGAGCGGTGCAGGCAGATATTCTTGGACTTTGGGAGGCTGCAGAAAGAGACAGCGCCAGCGTTTGTGGGGCAGTGAATGGGGTTGCCTGGCTAGTTGAAGAGCAGCAAGAGCTTTTGGTCGTGGCCCCTTTGGTGTGGGAGGTATCCCTGGACTTTCGCAATTGGTGGGCTGGGCTCCGGGCCTACTCAGCGGCGCAGAAACATATAATTTGACTTTGGGATGCTATAGAAAGAGAGAATCCCAAGACTTGTGGGACAGTGAATGGGGTTGCCTGGCTACTTGAAGAGCAGCAGGAGCTTTTGGTCGTGGCTCCTTTGGTGTGGGAGGAATCCCTGGATGTTGGCAATTGCTGAGCTGGGCTCCGGCTGTACTCAGCAGCCCAGGCAGATATTCTTGGACTTTGGGAGGCTGCAGAAAGACAGCGCCAGCGTTTGTGGGGCAATGAATGGGGTTGCCTGGCTACTTGAAGAGCAGCAGGAGCTTTTGGTCGTGGCAACATAGGTGTGGGAGGAATCCCTGGACGTTGGCAATTGCTGATCTGGGCTCAGGCTGTACTCAGCGGCCCAGGCACATAGACTTGGACTTTGGGAGGCTGCAGAAAGACAGCGCCAGCGTTTGTGGGGCAGTGAATGGGGTTGCCTGGCTACTTGAAGAGCAGCAAGAACTTTTGGTCGTGGCCCCTTTGGTGTGGGAGGAATCCCTGGACGTTGGCAAATACTGAGCTGGGCTCCGGCTGTACTCAGCAGCCCAGGCACATAGACTTGGACTTTGGGAGGCTGCAGAAAGACAGCGCCAGCGTTTGTGGGGCAGTGAATGGGGTTGCCTGGCTACTTGAAGAGCAGCAAAAGCTTTTGGTCGTGGCCCCTTTGGTGTGGGAGGAATCCCTGGACGTTGGCTATTGCTGAGCTGGGCTTCGGGCCTACTGAGCGGTGGAGGCAGATACTCTTGGACTTTGGCAGGCTGCAGGAAGAGACAGCGCAACCCTTTGTGGGGCAGTGAATGGGGTTGCCTGTCTACTTGAAGAGCAGCAGGAGCTTTTGGTCGTGGCTCCTTTGCTGTGGGAGGAATCCCTGGACGTTGGCAAATACTGAGCTGGGCTCAGGCTGTACTCAGCAGCCCAGGCAGATAGTCTTGTACTTTGGGAGGCTGCAGAAAGAGACAGCCCCAGCGTTTGTGGGGCAGTGAATGGGGTTGCCTGGCTACTTGAAGAGCAGCAAGAGCCTTTGGTCGTGGCCCCTTTGGTGTGGGAGGAATCCCTGGACATTCGCAACTGCTGAGCTGGGCTTCGGGACTACTGAGCGGTGCAGGCAGATAGTCTTGGACTTTGGGAGGCTGCAGAAAGAGACAGCCCCAGCGTTTGTGGGGCAGTGAATGGGGTTGCCTGTCTACTTGAAGACCAGCAGGAGCTTTTGGTCGTGGCCCCTTTGGTGTGAGAGGAATCCCTGGGCGTTGGCAAATACTGAGCTGGGCTCTGGGCCTACTCAGCGGCGCTGGCACATATAATTTGACTTTGGGATGCTATAGAAAGAGAGAACCCCAAGACTTGTGGGGCAGTGAATGGGGTTGCCTGGCTAGTTGAAGAGCAGCAAGAGCTTTTGGTCGTGGCCCCTTTGGTGTGGGAGGAATCCCTGGACGTTGGCAATTGCTGAGCTGGGCTCCGGCTGTACTCAGCGGCCCAGGCACATAGACTTGGACTTTGGGAGGCTGCAGAAAGACAGCGCCAGCGTTTGTGGGGCAGTGAATGGGGTTGCCTGGCTACTTGAAGAGCAGCAAGAGCTTTTGGTCGTGGCCCTTTTGGTGTCGGAGGAATCCCTGGACTTTCGCAATTGCTGGGCTGGGCTCCGGGCCTACTCAGCGGCGCAGACACATATAATTTGACTTTGGGATGCTATAGAAAGAGAGAACCCGAAGACTTGTGGGGCAGTGAATGGGGTTGCCTGGCTAGTTGAAGAGCAGCAAGAGCTTTTGGTCGTGGCCCCTTTGGTGTGGGAGGAATCCCTGGACGTTGGCAATTGCTGAGCTGGGCTCGGGCTGTACTCAGCGGCCCAGGCAGATAATCTTGGACTTTGGGAGACTGCAGAAAGAGACAGCGCCAGCGTTTGTGGGGCAGTGAATGGGGTTGCCTGGCTACTTGAAGAGCAGCAAGAGCTTTTGGTCGTGGCCCCTTTGGTGTGGGAGGAATCCCTGGGCGTTGGCAAATACTGAGCTGGGCTCCGGGCCTACTCAGCGGCGCAGGCACATATAATTTGACTTTGGGATGCTACATAAAGAGAGAACCCGAAGACTTGTGGGGCAGTGAATGGGGTTGCCTGGCTACTTGAAGAGCAGCAGGAGCTTTTGGTCGTGGCCCTTTTGGTGTGGGAGGAATCCCTAGACGTTCACAATCGCTCAGGTGGGCTTCGGGCCTACTGAGCGGTGCAGGCAGATATTCTTGGACTTTGGGAGGCTGCAGAAAGAGACAGCACCAGCGTTTGTGGGGCAGTGAATGGGGTTGCCTGGCTAGTTGAAGAGCAGCAAGAGCTTTTGGTCGTGGCCCCTTTGGTGTGGGAGGTATCCCTGGACTTTCGCAATTGGTGGGCTGGGCTCCGGGCCTACTCAGCGGCGCAGAAACATATAATTTGACTTTGGGATGCTATAGAAAGAGAGAACCCCAAGACTTGTGGGACAGTGAATGGGGTTGCCTGGCTACTTGAAGAGCAGCAGGAGCTTTTGGTCGTGGCTCCTTTGGTGTGGGAGGAATCCCTGGATGTTGGCAATTGCTGAGCTGGGCTCCGGCTGTACTCAGCAGCCCAGGCAGATAGTCTTGGACTTTGGGAGGCTGCAGAAAGACAGCGCCAGCGTTTGTGGGGCAATGAATGGGGTTGCCTGGCTACTTGAAGAGCAGCAGGAGCTTTTGGCCGTGGCCCCTTTGGTGTGGGAGGAATCCCTGGGCGTTGGCAAATACTGAGCTGGGCTCAGGCCTTACTCAGCGGCCCAGGCACATAGACTTGGACTTTGGGAGGCTGCAGAAAGACAGCGCCAGCGTTTGTGGGGCAGTGAATGGGGTTGCCTGGCTACTTGAAGAGCAGCAAGAACTTTTGGTCATGGCCCCTTTGGTGTGGGAGGAATCCCTGGACGTTGGCAAATACTGAGCTGGGATCCGGCTGTACTCAGCAGCCCAGGCACATAGACTTGGACTTTGGGAGGCTGCAGAAAGACAGCGCCAGCGTTTGTGGGGCAGTGAATGGGGTTGCCTGGCTACTTGAAGAGCAGCAAAAGCTTTTGGTCGTGGCCCCTTTGGTGTGGGAGGAATCCCTGGACGTTGGCTATTGCTGAGCTGGGCTTCGGGCCTACTGAGCGGTGGAGGCAGATACTCTTGGACTTTGGCAGGCTGCAGGAAGAGACAGCGCAACCCTTTGTGGGGCAGTGAATGGGGTTGCCTGTCTACTTGAAGAGCAGCAGGAGCTTTTGGTCGTGGCTCCTTTGGTGTGGGAGGAATCCCTGGACGTTGGCAAATACTGAGCTGGGCTCAGGCTGTACTCAGCAGCCCAGGCAGATAGTCTTGTACTTTGGGAGGCTGCAGAAAGAGACAGCCCCAGCGTTTGTGGGGCAGTGAATGGGGTTGCCTGGCTACTTGAAGAGCAGCAAGAGCCTTTGGTCGTGGCCCCTTTGGTGTGGGAGGAATCCCTGGACATTCGCAACTGCTGAGCTGGGCTTCGGGACTACTGAGCGGTGCAGGCAGATAGTCTTGGACTTTGGGAGGCTGCAGAAAGAGACAGCCCCAGCGTTTGTGGGGCAGTGAATGGGGTTGCCTGTCTACTTGAAGACCAGCAGGAGCTTTTGGTCGTGGCCCCTTTGGTGTGAGAGGAATCCCTGGGCGTTGGCAAATACTGAGCTGGGCTCTGGGCCTACTCAGCGGCGCTGGCACATATAATTTGACTTTGGGATGCTATAGAAAGAGAGAACCCCAAGACTTGTGGGGCAGTGAATGGGGTTGCCTGGCTAGTTGAAGAGCAGCAAGAGCTTTTGGTCGTGGCCCCTTTGGTGTGGGAGGAATCCCTGGACGTTGGCAATTGCTGAGCTGGGCTCCGGCTGTACTCAGCGGCCCAGGCACATAGACTTGGACTTTGGGAGGCTGCAGAAAGACAGCGCCAGCGTTTGTGGGGCAGTGAATGGGGTTGCCTGGCTACTTGAAGAGCAGCAAGAGCTTTTGGTCGTGGCCCTTTTGGTGTCGGAGGAATCCCTGGACTTTCGCAATTGCTGGGCTGGGCTCCGGGCCTACTCAGCGGCGCAGACACATATAATTTGAATTTGGGATGCTATAGAAAGAGAGAACCCGAAGACTTGTGGGGCAGTGAATGGGGTTGCCTGGCTAGTTGAAGAGCAGCAAGAGCTTTTGGTCGTGGCCCCTTTGGTGTGGGAGGAATCCCTGGACGTTGGCAATTGCTGAGCTGGGCTCGGGCTGTACTCAGCGGCCCAGGCAGATAATCTTGGACTTTGGGAGACTGCAGAAAGAGACAGCGCCAGCGTTTGTGGGGCAGTGAATGGGGTTGCCTGGCTACTTGAAGAGCAGCAAGAGCTTTTGGTCGTGGCCCCTTTGGTGTGGGAGGAATCCCTGGGCGTTGGCAAATACTGAGCTGGGCTCCGGGCCTACTCAGCGGCGCAGGCACATATAATTTGACTTTGGGATGCTACATAAAGAGAGAACCCCAAGACTTGTGGGGCAGTGAATGGGGTTGCCTGGCTACTTGAAGAGCAGCAGGAGCTTTTGGTCGTGGCCCTTTTGGTGTGGGAGGAATCCCTAGACGTTCACAATCGCTCAGGTGGGCTTCGGGCCTACTGAGCGGTGCAGGCAGATATTCTTGGACTTTGGGAGGCTGCAGAAAGAGACAGCACCAGCGTTTGTGGGGCAGTGAATGGGGTTGCCTGGCTAGTTGAAGAGCAGCAAGAGCTTTTGGTCGTGGCCCCTTTGGTGTGGGAGGTATCCCTGGACTTTCGCAATTGGTGGGCTGGGCTCCGGGCCTACTCAGCGGCGCAGAAACATATAATTTGACTTTGGGATGCTATAGAAAGAGAGAACCCCAAGACTTGTGGGACAGTGAATGGGGTTGCCTGGCTACTTGAAGAGCAGCAGGAGCTTTTGGTCGTGGCTCCTTTGGTGTGGGAGGAATCCCTGGATGTTGGCAATTGCTGAGCTGGGCTCCGGCTGTACTCAGCAGCCCAGGCAGATAGTCTTGGACTTTGGGAGGCTGCAGAAAGAGACAGCCCCAGCGTTTGTGGGGCAGTGAATGGGGTTGCCTGGCTACTTGAAGAGCAGCAAGAGCCTTTGGTCGTAGCCCCTTTGGTGTGGGAGGAATCCCTGGACATTCGCAATTGCTGAGCTGGGCTTCGGGACTACTGAGCGGTGCAGGCAGATAGTCTTGGACTTTGGGAGGCTGCAGAAAAAGACAGCCCCAGCGTTTGTGGGGCAGTGAATGGGGTTGCCTGGCTACTTGAAGAGCAGCAGGAGCTTTTGGTCGTGGCCCCTTTGGTGTGGGAGGAATCTCTGGACGTTGGCAAATACTGACCTGGGCCCCGGGCCTACTCAGCGGCGCAGGCACATATAATTTGACTTTGGGATGCTACACAAAGAGAGAACCCCAAGACTTGTGGGGCAGTGAATTGGGTTGCCTGCCTACTTGAAGAGCAGCAAGAGTTTTGGTCGTGGCTCCTTTGGTGTGGGAGGAATCCCTGGACGTTCGCAATTGCTGACCTGGGCTTCGGGCCTACTCAGCGGCGCAGGCAGATATACTTGGACTTTAGGAGGCTGCAGAAAGAGACAGCACCAGCGTTTGTGGGGCAGTGAATGGGGTTGCCTGGCTACTTGAAGACCAGAAGGAGCTTTTGGTCATGGCCCATTTGGTGTGGGAGGAATCCCTGGGCGTTGGCAAATACGGAGCTGGGCCCCGGGCCTACTCAGCGGCGCAGGCACATATAATTTGACTTTGGGATGCTATACAAAGAGAGAACCCCAAGACT